>NW_015536535.1:1672954-1681501 GCF_001515605.1 Sinocyclocheilus anshuiensis
GTGTGCCCCTCCCCCCCCCCCAGTACTGTCCATCCCAGTGGCCAAACTGGATTTTATGCTGCTAGACTCACAGAAAAATAAGTTGGAACTTTAACTGGCTGTGACGTTTTAGTCCCAGACGAAATTCTAAACAAAAGTAACTTGTAGAGTTTGAACTTGTAAAAACGACACAAACAAACGTACCAACAAAAGCAAGATATCGACATAACAGCTTCTCTTTTTTTGCCACTGACACTTGAGCCAAATGTGCCTCTACGAGGCGTAGAGGAGGGAGAATGTCTGACAGAGACGGGTTTGTCTGCTGAGATGAAACGACGGACGTGTAGAAACTATTTTGCGCGTGTTTGTGAGCATGACTGGGTGTGCGTGCGGGTGTGTGTTTGAGCAAATTGTTCACACATTCCTTGGGACAAAAGCTCTGTCAGTCTGTTCTGTGTGGAAATGTATGCTTCAATGAAAAAGAATACCCTTCTTGTTTTTAATTAGTTGAAAAATGAGATTGTTGGAACCGACGTTAAGTTACCGAAGAAACAAGGTGGTCTTAGTGTACATAAATGGACATTTGATTACATTTAAAGTGCTAGAGCTAACCTGATTCCGTTGGTGACGCTCTCATGGGGTTTGTTTGTTTGATTTTGTTTTTTTGAATGGTAAAGCAGCTTCATCGATAAACAGGACGTAACCGCATCCGTAGCCAAACGATTCATCTCATCCTCCAAGTCACACAACTCAAGCTGAACTGTGAAAGTGGTTTAACACTGTATATTACAAGAAAAAACAATCTTGTTCTTTCTCCTGCTTTTTTTTTTTTTTCTTTTTCTTCCCGTTTAATTTATAATCTGGTTTGAGAAATCAGATGTTGGAGCTGTTTTATTTTTTCAGTTTATGTAAACTGCCTGGCATAACAGACAGATAAAAAAAAGAAACCTTAAAGGGATTGTGTATTTGTTTGATTCATTTAGAATTATTATTTTCTTATAACTTAAGTGCAATAAAATGTGGGGTTTTCTTTGTTCATTTCAACGATTTTGGTTGTGTGTTTTTCTCAATGTGTGAAAGTGTCTCATTTGTCCAATAAAGCTTCTATAGTTTGTTCTGCTCAAGAAAAAGCCATTCCAGTCATGGAGCTTATTGGTTCATGTGATATTCATTTAACAAGGCAGAATAGCTTGTCTTCTCAAGTCTTCTAGACAGGATGACATCTTTTCTCCTCCTCCTCCTACATCTCATTAAAGGCCCAGATGCTTGAGTTACATTGCAGAACCGCTGATGAATCATCACAAAATATCTGGCTGAAATTCCTCAAGGGTAGATCAGTAATCCTTCTAAACCAGCCAGAGTTTTTTTGTCATTCTTTAGAGTTGCAGCTCTTAAGTATCTTGTAGTCTTTTTTTACAGAACTTAGGCCTCTGTGTTCACAAACCTTCGGCATCAAGAGAATGTAAGTCTGACCTCTTAGACATAACCGAACCTTTGTCAGTTGAGGAAAGATGTGTTTTTCTGTATCTATTGCAGTCATCCTGCTTAAAGCTACAGGATGTTCATAGCCTGTTGCCTAGCAATGGTTCAATTCTGCTTCGTTTCCATAGAGTTTGAATAATTGTTACTATAAGTCAAGAATGAGTACTGGAAGAAAAGCCTTACTGTAGCTTGTATATTATGTTCTCTGCATTGCAAAAATATTGCATGAAATTTGTTTAAAAAAAACTATAGCAGCTGTGGTTGCCAGAAATTCACAGTAAATGTACGGCATATCGGTGCTTGTATATAACTTACAACTATATATTTCATCAAGTTATAAAACTACTTACTACTTGAACTATTAAAATATGCTTTTTCCTAAATATTTATACTGATTACCACCATAATAACGTTGTAAAATAGAAAGCCACATGATGAATCAGAGTTCGTGGCCTATATACTAACCATAACACTAAAATAACAAATAACAGACTAAAATAACGTTAACTAAAAGAAAATTAAACACAAAACACCCTAATGTACCGATAAAAAAAAAAACTCAATAAAATGTGATTTTATGCAGGGACTTCTGGGAATGTCCTTTTACGTTTTTTCACCGTAAATGTAATTCATAAAAAAAATCTGGCCGTATTATACAGAAAATTAAAAAATGTGAAGTTTAACCATTTGCATTTTTTTGTGGGTTACAGGGTTTTACCCTTTTTTGCGTGAAAAAAAACTGACGTTTTGTTCAGACAGATGTTTTTAATACTAAAGTTGGCTTTGCTTTGTTGGAATGTTAAAAAAAAAAAAAAAGGAAAACTGCCTAAGGCATTGGTTATTTTGTTATGAAACATAATATTTAAATATGTTAAATATATAACATTTAATCAAAAAAACAAGTGTATTTATTTATTGCTATAGTCAAACATTTCAAACTTGGTAACGGAGGTTAAAGACCATTACATGAGATTCAGCGGAATCCTTTTATTTCTCTGTTCATATTTTATGACTATTAAGAGGATGAATGAATACATTACATGAACTGTAGTCAAACACAAAATGAATGCTTCTTTTATTGAAAATAAGGCGTTACATAAGCTTGATATCAGGAAAATGACTAGTATGACTAATATACACTTTATTTTTAATATATTAAATATTAAGACCAATTCTAAAAGATGCTTTGCATCTACGTCTGTACAATGCAGCAATGTTTATGCATCATGTTGTTTTTATCTGCCCTCTCTGCCAGCTCTGGTTATATGGTTATTTATTAATTTCTCAAAAATCAGCCAGAGCCCTGTGAGAGAAGAATTCTTGACCACCAACTCATCAAGTTTTGGCATCTTAAACCCTATTTGGAAGTCAAACTTGAAGATTGACTCGTTTGACAATCAGTGACTAATCGCAGTGGACTTTCATGCGATTGGATGTCAGTTGCTGTTGTATGGTTCACCTTTGACACATCTACTCCTGACATTACTTGACTCACTAATCTTTAGATGCTGGCAAGTCATTTTCAATTTTAGTGCATGTGAATATCAGAAATGTTATCCATTTTCACGGAGAAAACTTTTGTGCAATCTCATTCATTCATTAACGTTTGATCTTTTATTGAAGCAGTTTATTGACTTGAATAAATATCCCTCAATGTAGAAGAGCTTGATTCAGAAGTTCACAGAGCCCTGTCTATTGGCGCTTTTCCACTGCGTGGTACGACTCGGCTCGGTACGGCATGGCTCGGTTTGCGTTTCCACTGCAGAGTGGTAAAGCGCCATATTAGTCGAACACAATATGAAAGAGAGAAAAAAAAGAGTATAATTACTATGATAAGAAAAAAGGGAGGCCTATATTGGAGAGATGAGGAATTTATAAAAGAGGAAAGGGGGGGGGGTAAAGGATTAGGATCTTTTTCTTCACCCTGGTTTATTTGTACCTGTAATCCTGCCTCCCAACACGAGCGGCGCTCCATGGGAGAATCCTGTCTGTACAGTCTGATACTACCGGCACCACAATAGATAACTGATCTACAATCATATTCAATGATGTGATAATCTCGGGGATGTAAAAAAACAAAAACAAAGCAATCTTACCCAAGAGTGAAACCCATACATTTTGCTCAAGGAAGGAAAACATTTGATTTTTGCAACACAAAGTCACTTTGTACAATTAGAAGCAAATAGCTGTTGTCCATAAATGTTGATGTAGCTTTGACAATGAACCATTTAATTTAGAAGAATGCCAATGAATATATGTGGACTAGGGGCCTCATTTATATAATACTGCGTAGAAAGAATCCTAAATGTGATTTTACGATCATTTCTCAAAGTGCGTACGTGTGATTCATAGAACGAACGTACGCACGCCTCTCTTTTAGATGTGACATCTATAAATTGCAATGATCTTGAAATTGTGCGCAGCTGAACAGTTTCAGATCTCCGCCCTGTAAACAATGTCTAATTAATGTCCTTGACTTATAAAAGAGCACCTGACAATGTCCAAATCTTTTACAAGCGGCAAGAATGGCTTATATTTCCAAAAACCTGCAGCACTCGGGAAAACAAAAGTGCGTACGTCTGCTCAGACCCTGACGTGGCGCTAAACTCTTTTCCGCGTCAAAGACCGTTTTCATAAATCTGAACGTTGCCGTGGATTTTTGCGTACGCACACTCTACGATCAAATCTGTGCGTACGCACGTTTTATAAATGAGGCCACGGGTCTCTAAGAGTACATTTTAAACTGTTGGAAATGGGTAAGATTCTGTATGGTTTTTAATGTTTTCCTGTATAAAACATATTCCACAGGCAGAGCGTTTGAGGATGCTGTATTACTGCTTCATGCCTCATTTACTTGCTGTATTGCTGAACAGCTAAAGTACCAATTGAGTAACAGGCCTGCTTGAGCCGTGGTTCTAAGAGTTAGAAGACTACTGAAGATATTGTTTAGTCTTTTTTTTTCTAGCTTCATAATGCTATCCCCTCCAACAACTACCGTTCAAAAGTATAGGTTTGGTAAGATTCTTAAGTGTTTTTGAAAGAAGTCTCTTATGCTCACCAAGCCACATTTATTTGCTCAAAACTGCAATATTTTGTGAAGTATTATTACAATTTAAAATAGCTTTTCTATTTTGAATATATTTTAAACAGTAATTTATTCCTGTGATGGCAAAGCTGAATTTTCAGCATCATTACCCCAGTCTTCAGTGTCACATGATCTTTCAGAAATCATTCTTATATGCTGATTTGATGCTTAAGAACAATATCTTCATATACCTATCAATGTAAAAACATTGTTATCATTATTTCATTTATTTATGTATGTGTGTGTGTGTGTGTGTGTGTGTGTGTGTGTGTAAACCATGATACATTTTTTGCAGGCTGCTTTGGTGAATAGAAAGTTAAAAAGAACAAGATTTATATGAAACAGAAATCTGTAATATAAATGTCCGTACTGTCACTTTTGATCAGTTTAAAGCATCCTTGCTCAATAAAAGTGTTCATTTCTTTCAAAAAAGAAAATCTCACTGGCCCCAAACTATAGAAAGTAACAGACAAAATTCTGATTTTTTCAAACCAACTAAAAGACCACCATTACATGACACACTAATTCTCACAAATCTGTGATTCAAAAATCATGTGACTTTCTTTTGTGGAACCCAACAGGAGAAATTTGGGAAGCTTTGCTCATCTGTCCTTTCAGTTCAGTTACAATCAGTTTAGCTGAATCTTCAGAAAAGAATGCAAAAAAAACCAAAAAAAAACACCATAAATGTATATAATTAAGTTCATCTTAATTTCAAGTCTTCTGAAGCTAAACAATGTATGAGAAACAGACAGAAATGCGGACATTCACTAAGAATCTTCACCTCAGTGAGCTGTTAACTGCTGCTACTGGATCACTGAAGCCGTTAATAGGATCATAATTTAATTTTGGGTGAACCATTCCTTTAACAACGATGCCTAATCCAAAACCCTGAAATTATAAAAAAAAAATATTGTCTGTTTTGGTTGAAGTTACCATTGTATAACAAATGTGTTAATATTGTAGTCTTGTAACATTTGAAGTTGGCATGTTTGTTCTTTTCAGAGGATGATTTGAACTCTTGACCTGTGCCACCTAGCCATTTCCTGGGACATGATTTGCACCTAAAGATGAGTGGCATTTTCAGTCACCTTTTAGCTCTTGAGGGATGGGACATTTGAGCACATTGGCATTCTGCACCACTGTGACCCGTTTTAGAATAATCCTGTTAGCATATTGCCTGCTGGGGCACTATTGGTTATTGCTCTGCCAGCTTGGTGCCCAGGGAAGCTCTGATGCTCACTAAATCACGCCTGTTTTTCCCATGTGCACTACAGTAAGCCAGCTTGTCCATTTGCTTCAGAAAGAGCTCAATGATGCGAATAAAACACAGTCAGTCTTTTGTTTCATGGACTTACTCTACTCATTGCACAGCTTGATCTATGCCACTTAACAACTGGATCACCGACTATGATGCTTTTAAACAATGCACAGCATTCAAAAGTCATTTATGCTCTAATTCTGGGAAATTATTCTAAATTACTATATGACATAAATGCTCGTTCTGTTTGGTTAGTGCAGAAGATCCTTGTCTATAATCCTTGTATAGAAACATAATTCTCTTAATTGAGTGATTAATTGTTTATTCACAAGTATTTAGGAAATTACATCAAAACAGGGAGGATTTTCAGTAGGGATGGGAATCCGAAGGAATTTACTGGTGTCTGGTTCTTCTCAATTTAGTAATTCTCAACCTTTTAGGTCCCGTTGTTCAACAAAATATTCAAAGGCCCCTCAATGAGACAAGATATTTCCACCAGTATTTCAAATGTAATTATGACAAAGCTGCTTTTTCCCCAACTTTTTTTTATTAACAGAAACTGAGGGTGTTGTATTAGTTAACCACAACAATTCCCTTTCAAGAACGTTAAGTGAACAAAGGGAGGGGGAATAAAAATGTAGCTACTTGTATGAAACCAATATTTTGTCAAAGAAATATGATTTCAATAAGAAATACGATAACACTTTACTTAAAGCCTTTATGTATAATGCATTATAAAGGGTTAAGTCTTGTTGTAAATAATTATAACCAAATTTAAAATGCATAGTGTAACAATGAATTGATAAGTGTCATAATGTATTAACTGGTTACAATTATTCATGAGATTGTACAATGCATTATAAGGTGCATTACAAGGCATAATTAATGCATTAAAACTATACATTTATAATGCATTAAACATAAAGAGTTTAAGTGTTACCTGAAATACATTTAAACTAGTAGACTTTTTGTTGATTTTTAAGTCTTTTGGTGCTATAAATAAAATTCAGTAATTGGCCTTAACTAGGCTATTAATTAACAATATTAAATATTAGTCCACAATACTAAACAAATACAAAATGTGGTAACATTATTTAATTCATAAAATTTTGTAAAATACTACTGATAAAACTTATAATGCGCATCTTTAACTGCACGTTGTCAAATGAACAACAATTGGAACTTAACTTATTCAAGTCAGAAAATTATATTGTTAGCTGTATGTGTTTGATTCACCAAAAAAGAACAGAATCGAATTATTAAAAAGTACAGATTAGAATTATCTCTTCAGGAATCGAACTACACTGGTCGCGCTGTGTTTTGGATTTACTAAAAAGTGTTTTTTATATATATATATATTCACTATGAGTTTTTGATTCACTAAAAAGAATTGGCTCATAAGGAGTTTTTCGAGACTACTCTGATTGCACTGTACAGTATGTTTTTGATTGACTAAAGAAAACCAGCTCATGAGTGTCATTTGTTTGAGAGTCTGACTGCTGTTTGTTTTTATTCATTAAAAATAACGGACTAATCATATTAATTTGTTTGGGAGTCATACTACTGTGGTTGCACTGTATGTTTTTGATTCACTAAAAAGAACAGTGTAACAGTGTAATTAGTTCTGTAATCAGACTACACTGGTCCAGCTGTCTATATCACACCTGTGTTTTACCAATCCTATTTGCCAACACAATTTTTTCAGTGTGTTCAGTCATTTTTCTCACCACATCTGCTCAGATGTGGATCTATTTGATAAACATCAAGTCACAACTGTATGTTGTGAGCCCCGAAAGGTGATCAATTACAATTTTACCAGCCATGATTCATAATACATGCTCGCCTCTGCAGACCAGTTGACGAGAGATGGTTTATAGAGGAGGCTGCTGCATATACAAGCAATTATCACAAATAGCAGCAGGCCAGACTCACCAAGTAATTACACCCTCCATCTAACAGATCTGCAGCATGTTGCCTTCCATGACAGCTCTGTTATTACTCTGGCATGGTCACCACTCACCCAAGAGGGAAGGAAGCTCATGCTCTCTTTCCACCTCCGTCTTTTTACAGAGCATGCAAATGATTATAGTCAGCCATGCAGCAGGCAGAGTCACTTCCAGTTATTGTGCCCATATAAAATGCACGAGCTCTGTTTATTTCCCCATAAGTTATTCAGAGGTTTGTGGAGATACTGTACTCCTTAGAATGAGAACTTGGCCTCTGATTGGTTCAGCTAAACACAAATGCTGCTATGGTTGTATGTATATCATATAGTGAGGGTGTAGAATACATCTTGTTTCTGTTATGGCTGCCCACATGTACACTTCAACACCTATTTAGTATTCAGCGACTGATAAGAGAGTGTGAACTGCGCTAGTCTGCAGTCATAACAGTGTTCATTTACATATTGGTACACTAGCAAAAATAGCCTGTTTAATTCTTTTTTTAAACATATTTTTATTGTAAAAAAGACATGGAAGATACCATGAAAATATTCATAGAAAATACATTTTCTCCAAAGCATCCAAAAATTCAGTTCCCTTTCAGTCGGTCACTCTCGACGTCACGTCGGATGACCGACGAAATTGGGATCTCGCTTAGAGAGACCAATTGGATCCCATATGTGTAAAGTCCACGGTATAGCCTCGAGCACGTGTTTCCCCGCAGACTTCTGCCATTCCAAGAGGGTTACAATCACCTCCATTCTTCCATATGCACCTAAGGAATGTTCATATGTGTA
>NW_015536535.1:1681533-1684803 GCF_001515605.1 Sinocyclocheilus anshuiensis
GGGAACGAGGGTTACCATACGTAACCGAGACGTTTTACAGGTAAAGAAGTTATTATACAAAGGCTAAGACTGAACATATCCACATATTTTCGAATACAAAAGCGCAGCATACGCATATCAATCAGTAGATTGAGAGGTATTGATAGCCTGTGCCATTATTTGGTCATTTTTCAGAAACTGTACAAACAGATCCCAAATTTCATGGTAGTCCTTTAGTTTGCCCTTTATACGGTGTAGGTTATTCTTTCCAATGCAATATAATGTGCCGGATCTTTCAACCAGTGGTCAATAGATGGACCTTCTGTGTTCTTCAGTAGAATGCTACCAAACATCTTGCAATAACTAAAAAAATATGAATCATTTTAGTGTGATAACATGGTAATGACAAACATACAGGAAATAAACCCAAAGCACATATTTCAGGAGTAACTGGAATTGGTTCTGAAATAATAGAGGAAATTAGTGTTATCACTTTTTGCCAGAATGTTTTAATCACCTCACATTTCCAGATACAGTGAACGAATGAGCCTGTTTAATTCGAATGGTATGTGTCCACTGGTGTGGAGAAGTCAGCTTAATGCTGCTGTTCACAGTGGCAGACCCCTGGCACTGTCATCAGCATTGAGCTGACTTCTCCACTAAAACAAAATATTTAAATAGAATTTTATATATAATTATTATATACTGTATATAATTGTATATACTTAACATGTTTAAAAATGGCAAAATAAATCTTTAACTAAAACTTTAACTAAAATTACTACTTTAAAAATACTTTTAAAAATTACTACAACTTTAACTAAAATTAAAATGAAAACAAAGGATAAAAATCATTTTTTATTCAAAATATTAACAAAAACTATAATAATATATCAATGATACTAAAATAAAAAAATCCCTGTCTTTGTATTTGTTTTAAATGTATAAGATATGATGTAGTTAAGCAAAGATATTTTCCCTAATATCAGTACTATTGCAAATGTGATGTTGATTTTATATAACAGTTATAATCAAGAAGTTAATATTACAGTAAGTGACTACATTTTAGACTTTAAATATTTTTCCTACAAAAAAAGTCAAAGCAGAACTACTGCACATCTCTAAGCAACACATATTTCTATATTCAACATTTCGTTAAACTCTAAATCTGAAAAAAAAATTGGATGATTTAAGAAGTTTAAAGCTTCTTTTGCATGAAAATTAATGACAGTTTGGATGTAAATGTGATCCCCCTCTTCACGTAGCTAAATAAGATGTCATGACAATCAAATTTGATTTAATTTGCAATGACACAAGCATTTTATAATTTATAGCTGATGAGGAAATACTCAACCCAGAAATCACTTTATTTTGTTTGAAGAGCTGTAGTTTTGTTGTAGTTACACTGCTGCTTCACTCACATGCTGCTTATGCATGCAGTTTAAAACAGGCTTAAAACTATCACTGTAAAACTAAAGTATAATGTTACAGTTGCATTGCAGTGTCTGGTGCAAGAATCCTTGAATAAACACCACAGGGAAGTGGATCTCAGGACAGAAAAGCTCTTTATGACATTCACCTGAAACACCTGAACTGATGTTGCTTTTCACTCTTCTGTCTAATGCTGATAAACTCCACAAAGTATCCCTAGCATACACATGGCCGCTGTATGCTTCAACCCCTTCTTTGATCAATACTACTCAATGGCTGAGCCATTATTCAATAACACCTCTAGAAAACAAAAGTGGGTGGCAGGAAAAATATATCAGGCACACACTGTTAGAGATGAAACTCAACCAGTACACAGATATACTGTATGTGGGGTTTATCTGGCTTTAGGAAAAACACTTTATAGCAGAGATGCTCAAATAACTTTGCAAGCCACTGTTAGACAATGCTGTGTGACCGTGGGCCAGTAAATAAAATGATCTAGCATAGTAATGATATTTCATTTTCTTTTGTTTAATTGTTTTTGAAGTGCGCAGTCACCAAGAACCAGCTATGTGTTTAATCAACTCATTCATCAAAAGTGCTGGTCATTGTAAAAGACCATTTTCATTTCACAGAACAATAGAGTCAATATGAATGTAAACACTTGAATCACAATTGATTGTTGTGCCACATAATAAGCTGGGATCTGTAAACGTGTCACATCAAGTGTTTTCACAAGCAACTCGCATGCAGTTTAATGTTGTGATGAGAGCTCAGTACTGAGCAAAACTTGGTTTTAAGTGACGACTTTAGGTATTAAACTAAATTATGCCACGGTGACCATAGAAACAGAATTTGACTGGAGTTCATCAAATCTCTTATGAGGTGCCTCTGGAAGATCAAAGTCCAGAAAAGTGTCAATCAAGAAATGAGTGTGATTTATGAATGACCCCATGGTCTCCGCATCTAAAGTTGTCTAAAAGGTGAATTATGAATCTATTCTCTGAATAGATTTTATTAATTTTTATGAATATATGTATCCTTTCATACAATATATTGTGTATAACAGTTATATAACCATTCACTATCTGAATGTAGTGTTATGGGTCTCTCAAGGAAATTTGTTTATTTTTTAATAAAAATATCTATCACAAATATAAATATAGGCCTAAAGGTTTTCTTCTCAGTTTTTCATTGTGTTTAGTCAAATATTCGAGCTGTTCTACTCTACATACTGCTACCATCACCATCCTCATCATTTCTGGCTTCACTTGATTAATGGGGTTATCAAAAGTAATTTAATTAACTTGCAATTCAGAGTTAACCAGAGAAATACCCCAGTGTTTGCATATTCAATCGGCTTGTCTTCAAATTTCTATTTAAAACAAGACATTTCACTTGCAGTTTTATGATTCATAGCCTTTGCAGAAAGGGATCCACTTGATTTTCCTGTATCCTCCTGAGACCCTGTGACCTCATATGAGGACATTATATTTTAGTGTATTTCTCTGAGACTATACATGCCACAGTTTTAAGTCTGGATGTCCTGTGCAGAGCACATTCAGGGCTTTTCAGAGATACTAAAGGTTTGGATCTTTCACTATGACCACTCCCTCTCCTTGGTCTTCAAATATGTCTGATATTAATTTAGTGACACTCTTATGGAAATATGATAATATTTTGTAATTATCATCTAAATCGGTCTAATTTTTAAACTGTCTGTCATAAATCAACATCTCAGGAAAATGTTATGGGGTTTCAAATAAAAAAATGACTTTCTGTTACGAAACAGGAGGTTGATTTCATACATGTCCTCATATGAGGACACTGGGACTAAAAGCATGTTTATTACGCATTTTG
>NW_015536535.1:1684825-1684906 GCF_001515605.1 Sinocyclocheilus anshuiensis
CTTGTCAAATATTATTACACTTCTTTTTTCATTACATGTTGCCCCAAAAACACATTAATATGCAAATTAGGCAAATTAGAT
>NW_015536535.1:1688825-1694992 GCF_001515605.1 Sinocyclocheilus anshuiensis
GTTATAACATAGTTGAGAATCATCTTTATACAAAGTTTGGTAAAAAAAAAAAAAAATCCTGAAAACTAAAAATGTATTGGTGATTTAAAAAATCTATTGTTTTTGCCTATGCATGTTCATTCATGTCTTTTTATTTTTATTTTTTAATTGAGTCCCGATGTCCTCTACCGAGGACATAGCATAACTTATGAATGAAATATCTTTTTTTATTTATTATTTTAATGCTCTAAACAATGTAAAGACATGAAAAAAAACAATTTTTTCCCTAAAAATATTTTCTCGGGTCTTAAGAGGGTATTGTGTGTGTAAAATGATTTCATCAAAAGATGGCCAGTTTTTGAACACACGGGTGAGAAACTTTTCACTTTATGGCAGATTGACTCAGTAAAGTCTTCATGTGTATAAACTTGGAGCAGTTCAGTTGCTTTAAAGTCGCAATGTAACAGAAGTAATTACAGATCTTGCTCTTTTGTGTGAAATGGATTATCGAAAATGAAAATGATGTTAGGTGTGACTTGGTTATAGTCATTTGTTGTTTGAATGGAGGCAGATATGTTTCACTGGAAGATTGAGTGACGACATTTAATTTAAAATTACAAGGTCAAAAAATTATATTGTAAAGAGTATTTTTCAATAAGATCAATAGCATGCATTAAGAAAATAAAACTTCAGGATGCTGGACGTGTGAGTGCTATTGCAAATGAGAGGCAAATTTCACAGTTTTTACATTCCTGTTATCATTACTGGTTATCAAAATTCAATTGAAGCAAAGAGTCAAAAGGTTCCAGGACTTTAGGAAGGAATACATGACCCCCCCCGTAAAACATAATTAAAGAAGTACATGAGATGCTTTTTAACACCTTTGACATTCTCCTCTTCCCTGTTTTACATGCAAACATAAAAGCCCTGCTGCTATCGTTGGTCAAGCTGAAGTTTGTGAAGGAGCTACAGATGATTTGCGATAACATCGTCGCCTCTGGCCATGTGCAATGACTTGCATAATAATGTGTTCTTATAGGAGCTGATCAAAGCATTCTCAGAAGAAACATCAGGGACAGGCAAGAAGTGGCCTGCCTTTGACTGTCAATCAAAAGATGACTGTCATGTTTTCTTATTGCTATGGAAGGCACATACATCAACAACAGAAAATATTTAAAGTGAAAATGTAATTTTTTCTATATTTCATTACCACAGTACCACAGAATATAAATAAAATCTGAACATACTCCAGGTGGAGAAATTCATATCTTTTAAAATGACAGCATGAGAAGGGATGTGGAAAGGAATATAAAACTGTGGCTGATTTCCTAGTGATCTGGTGTTAACATTCAAGTTGGTTGAAGGAGGCAAAACATAAAATCATTTTTCCTTCCACATCAGATTTTAGCTTTAAATTTTGAAGGTCATAATAAGATCTAAAACACATGTTAGGGTTCTTGACTATTCAAATAACTATATATTCTCAAAGCTGCTTGCTCTCTCAATCGCTGTTAGGATTACATGGTAAAATTGTGTGCTCTCAGAGACTGAGGTTTGAACACATTCCCTCTAATAAACCAAACAACACCAGCATCAAAACTCATAGTCTATTCATATTCATATTCTGCATACACACAGTTAAAAGCATCTTCTTAGTGTGAGGAAATAACTCGCATGATTCTCTAGCTAACCTCCAAACCGTGAAGCCCTTTATTGAATTGAATAGCCTGATTAAATAACATTAGAACAATCAAATGCAAACTGACTGAGAGGGTTATGTTTTTGACTCTGTATTTCTTGAAAGAACAATTAGCTGTGATTTAGCCTGTCTGTCTGAAATGTTTGGAAATATAAAATCACTTTTTTGGCCGAAGGTTTACTGCTGCCAGAGAATGACACTAAAATAGATATACTTTAGATGAGATCTTCAGTCAGCTTGTGTTATATTAAAGTCTTCTGTACAGTAGATAATATGGAGGAATACGAGTTGAACAGTCACCTTGGGTTCATTACATTTGCAATATATTTTTATAACCACTGAAAGGTTCAATGTGAATTTACTTTTTGAATGCGTTTCTGCTCTACTGGGAAACCAAATAACATGACATCCTTTCGATTATAAATACAAGATGTGAAGCATAAATCATTATATAAATTAAGTATAAATAATTTGATTGTCCTTTAAGCTGTACGTAGAAAATGATAAGAGATGATGATTCATTTTTTTGCCTTAGATATGCAAAAACGTAAACCTTTGGAGAGCCATTGCATAAGTCTGTGGCTACTCCTCTGGAATCTGTAACATCAATCAATCAACACTTCAGTCTTTACTAATTAACCCACGTCCAATTATCTGAAGATGTTCTGCTGTTGAAACCTAAAAAGCATAACCAAACACATACTTTACGTGTGTTTGTGTAAGGGGCGAAGTTCTGTCTGGATCTCAAGACACAGGTTGTTCAGGGATAATGACCTGAGAACATGCCCCGACTGGACCTGATCGTACCTGTTCTGTAGTCTCAGTATGTGTGTGTGAGGCACATCTTTCCTGGAAGGAGTGGGTTTGTGTGTACTGAAATGTCTGCAGTCAATGGGCAGCCCTGCAGGCAGTAAATCTGACAGTGTCAGCAGTCCCTCTGGACAACTGCTCTGACGGCATTGATCTATTCTACCTGCTGCACAACCCACAGACTCACAGATAAGACTGTTTTGCCTCGTGCAAAGCAATTATAGAGGAGGTCTGACCGGATGACAGGTTTCTGTTGTGTGTGATAACAAACAGAGTTATTAAAACCAATTCCAAGACACCTGATGTCTGCTGTTTAGAGGCAGTGATGTTTGCATTTCTATCCATTTTCCAATCTGCGTGGCCTGTGTAGGGTCAAAGGGAGCCTGCATCCTATCTCAGAGGAGGAAACACACTGGATAGATGGCCAGTCCATCACTGGGCTAAAACATACATTCACACCTACAGGCATTTTAGTGTTTCCAGTTCCCATGTCCTGCAAGTATTTGGATTGTGGGGCAAGCCAGAAGAAGCCCACAGAAAAGCCTCCTGGCTCAGCTGGGACTTGAATCAAAAACCTTCTTACAGTGCTACCCACTGTACCACCCTGTTAGCATTATAAGTAAATCAGTGATTTAAATTAACAATTTTTATAGATCAGTAGTTCCTAACTGGTTGGTTGTAACAAAAAAAGTGTTGCAGGTCTGTTCTGAAAGGTTCACAGAAAGTGAGAGAGAGAACAAAAACAGTGCTAAATGCAAATAATAAAATGCAACTTAACTTTTAACCATTAAAAAAAATCAATGAATTAATGGATAAATAAGATTTTCAACTTTTTTTTAATGAGGAGAGAAAGTGTTCTACTTACTGTGTATACTTACTAAGTGTTCTACTTACTGAGACTATTTTGGATTTTAATTTGGACAGGTTGCATGACACCAACGAAAACCATAAACTAAATTACGCAAGGTAAAACAAAATACAGCTCAGATTTTCACACTAGCACTTGTGGTGCACACCCAGATTTGTTTAATGTCAGAGTTTGGTTCATCTGGACAACGTAAATACTTTTTTCTGAACCTGGGAACCGTATCTGATTCCACCTAAAAAGGGTAATCCATTTTATGTGAACTGTGGTATAGTTTGGTTCTAGTGTGGTCTCTGTCATACTAAATCATAGAAATGTACCACTATTGATGGCATAACCCTTTAAGACCTGATTTTTTTCCACTGAACAAAATTGAGTTCATCCACTTGATATTTGCTTTTCTCCAATATAGAAATTAGTCTAAAAAAACAAGACTTTCATGTGGATATATATGAACCATATATGAACTAGAGTTTGTGTAATAATAAAGTTCAGCTAGTGTTGAAGATTTTGAGAAGAACACATACTGTAAGAATGAGCAATGCAATAAGAATATAGAAAAAAAGGTTTATATTAAGTTTAAAAAAAACTTGTTTGATCCTTTTTGTTAGAATTCGTAGCTCTGTATTTTAGCTTTGAAATGCGTAGAACAGTGCAAGTTGATAAGTCTACCATGAACATAAATCTGTATATTAAACGGTAAAAGATAGAGGCTATTTACACTGAGTGAAAATAACAGTATTTTTTAGTGATATATGCCATTTACACGAAGTGCAAATAGCTATAGATAGTTAAAATAGCAGGATATTCTGCTAATTACTTATTGCAAATAGTGTCAATTATATGCACCTCAGCATTGTAATAGATTATAAAACAGTGTGCAATAATAACTTGTTGAGTGTAAATTTGAATTTTAATTCAAATTATTAAATGGATGCCACCTTATTGGGACAAAAGCCCTCCCAACACCTAACCCTACCCGATACTTTATTTTCAACTTTTTGATTATTTCCTTCACTTTTATAAAAAATAAATGCTTTTCTGATGTGATTTGAAATTTGAAAAGGGAGAAAAAAAGTTAGCCAAAAGGCAGATTCGAACCTGGGTCGATCGCGTCAAAAGGAGTATGACACATGGTTTACCAGCTATGCCACTGAATCTGACAATTGATGACTGTCTTTTGTAATGATGACTATCCTAATCACACGTTGGTGGGTGGAGTTAGTGTAAATAGCCTCTGCCAACAAGGCGGGCTATTTGCACTTAGTGTAAATAGACACTCCGATTTTTTTTTTATTCCCAACAGTTAAACAGTTGCCCACAGAAAAAAACAGGGGGTGCTGCAGCACCCTCAGCACCCCCACTTCCCGCGCCTATGGATCCATCAGATTCAGTTAGGAGTCATATCTTCATTGTGATTGGTTGATCAGGGACATTACTCTTAAATTCCTGTGGTGTCCATTTCAATGGCAGCAGGGTCTGAAGGGGTTAATTGGTCAAACTGTGCAGTGCATTTATGTTTTCTCACTCACTTTCCTGACAAGCATGACTGACACACTCTGAGCAGAGAGAATTTATCTCTTTTCTGCTCACCTTTAGCAGCAAATGATTTTCATGGTCTTCTGATCCTTTGCATCACATTTGCGACAAATAGATGCATGTGCTGTTCTGCGTTAGCGCTTTGGAAACAAAACCAAATGTTCAAAATCCAAAGTACAAAAAAAAAAAAAAACCTAGCAACAGGGGTAAACAACTGTCACTAGCTGATTAGCTGTTAACTATCAAAATGGCAAAAGGAATAGGACCTGACTTTCTAGAACATGGTTTTGTTAAATAGGGGGATTAATACTCAGTGACACACTTGACCATGACTGTATTACCACAACTAGGGATTCATTTATTTTTAAAAAAGTCACGTTACAGGAATGGATCTTAAACATTTGAGTCACTCGCCATCTGAGTTAGTGACATACTCACTGAAAAAAAGTTTGCACAGGAACACATCGTTTTATCATACAGATAAAGCAGGAAAGCCACATACAGTGTGCTTCTGTTAGTTTTCCCTCACGGTACCAGCACAATCTGCAATATTGATTCCATCTTTAAATAATGCATGTGGCAAAACCATAAAAGAACAACTTCTCTGTGCTGACAAGTCATTATAAGAACTCAACTGCTGTGTCTTCTTCACATACACTGAGTGCAATGCTGAAGTTTTTTCAGTCTCAGCCAGTGATTATTTGACCTTTTCTGAGTCTCTCAGGTATAAGATCACACACTAAACTTGCTTAAAGGGGCCATATGATACTGCTAAAAAGAACACTATTTTGTGTATTTGGTGTAATGAAATGTGTTTTATGCTGCTTGAGAAAGGAAAAAAGGGCGTTTTTGTTTGTTTCAACAGTACAGCTAGTTCTGTTTATCTTTGTAACGGTAGTAATGTGGTACTGCGCACGTCATGAATCAGGAAGTAGATCGCTATGCGGTAGTCAGTCGCAGCAGTCTGCGAGCTCTCTCAGTCACCCGTTTCTCGAGCGATCGCCTTTTCCTTTTCCCCTTTGCTAAAGCAACGTCTGTGAGTTTTTCTCATCATGTAATATTAGGACAGTGTCTATTTTCATCTTTGTAAGACTATTGAAATGGCTAAGTGGAAAAATTGAAATCGCATCATATGACCCCTTTAAAAAAAAAGACCTCCTGTTTGTGCTTGCTACACTTGATGAGCTCTGGAAAGCTGACATGGTGTCAGGGATTCATCACAGTCACTTCAGTCACCATCCAGGATAATTACCCGATCACAGTCACCTGAGTTCT
>NW_015536535.1:1695215-1704236 GCF_001515605.1 Sinocyclocheilus anshuiensis
CCATTCGGGCCGCCACTCTCACGGAACCTGCTCCGCCGGGAGGCCCAGAAGGGAAAACGTATGTGCCCAGTTCCCAGTGACAATCCCTTCTGGGCTCCGTGCACAATGTACCAGGCTCTGGACACCCAGGCAGCCAACGGATCCTCTCGCTCCTCCAAGCTCGGTACTGGTGGCCCAGTATGGCCCGTGATGTCATCAGGTACGTTCGAGGGTGCTCAGTCGGTCAATATTAATCAGACTTAAAACATCTTTATTTTTTCAGTTCACGTAAATCCAGTGATTTATTTCAAATGCATGAAAATGAAATGGTGTTGGCCCCCTAATATTGATTAAAAAGTTATCATTTATTTATTAAAATATATTATTTATTCAAATAATATATTTTCATGTGTACAGTTCCCAAACCCACTGACAATGCAAAAAAAAACTTTTAAAAGAATGCTTTTATATGATGCTTATATGCTATGCATAATAATTAATTCATTAGCATATTATACATTCATATATTCATTTATACAGTATAATAATTATAATTACATAGTTAATTGATAATTGTATAATTATTATTAATAATAATTAATAAATGGAGTAACACATTTTTTGGTGGCTTGCTTTCTATTTGTCTTGGTAGCCACACCCACACCAAAAAGTTAGTGGACCAAAGTATCTATGCTCATGTACATATGTGACCCTGGAGCACAAAATCAGTCTTAAGTCGCTGGGGTATATTTGTAGCCAAAAATCATTAGGATATTAAGTAAGGATGATGTTCCATGAAGATATTTTGTTAATTTCCTACCATAAATATATAAAAACTTAATTTTTGATTAGTAATATGCATTGCTAAAGACTTCATTTGGACAACTTTAAAGGCGATTTTCTCAATATTTAGATTTTTTTGCACCCTCAGATTCCAGATTTTCAAAATGCAAATTATCTCAGCCAAATATTGTCCTATCCTAACAAACCATACATCAACGGAAAGCTTATTTATTCAGCTTTCAGATGATGTATACATCTCAAATTTGAAAAATTTACACTTAAGACTGGTTTTGTGGTCCAGGGTCACATATACTGAAAAACAAACATTGAAGCAGAGACTGATTGTGGAAATTTAGAATAGGATATTACATATGAATAAGGATATAAGTCACAGAAAAATACACAGTAGGCCTATGCTGTTTGACTGCGCTGTAAGTGTGAGAGCAGAAGCAAACTAAATGTTTCCGATTTAGTGTGTGTTTACCGTTTTGCATCATGCCCTGTTTTGTGTTTGGCCCTGGATTGTGTGTTATGTTTACGGTAAATCATGACGCCATTTTATTCCCTGATGAGTTCATTCTCAAGTACCAGCGGCACTCACTAGTGAGTCTTGCAGTACATAGCTGTCCCAATTTTCAGGCCCCAATTATCTGTGTTTCAATGAATCTCTCTCTCTCTCTCTCTCTCTCTTTGTCTGACTCATATCTATTTCTTCCTTACTTTTTTTTTTTGTACCTGTCCAATTCTTTGACTGGCAGGTCATTATCTCACATCCCATTTTTAGAGGCAAGACAGTGATCCACTGGAGGCGTCATGTGGCAGCTCTGTGAACTTCCTCTCTGTCACCTGTGGAGAGTTGCGATCTGCACTTGGCGTCACGCTCAGAGAAGCTGAAAGAGACACGTGCTCCTGATTCTTATCACAGCATCTCAAAGCATATGATTCTCTCACTTTTTCTTTTTCCGGCTGAAGAGTGGTGGTTCTACTGAGAGGAAGAGTCGTGGAGATTATCAGACTGACGGGAAACTGAAGACATGTTATTGTTGGAAGAAGGTCAGGCCTGTTGACTGTGTGTGGTGGTCTTGGCTATTGATAGTTAGGAGTGTAAACAGAGATGACAACATTGGGTGATAAGGAAACAGCATGTCTGTACAGTTAAACCACAACTTTATGTTGTTTCAAACCGATATGACTTTCTTTCTTCTGTGGAACACAAAAGAAGATGTTTAGCTGAATATCCAAGCTGTTCTCTTCCTTACAATGAAAGTAGATGGCCAAAATTTTAAGTCATTATTCACTGGAAATCTTGCCGGCTTGACAGTCACGGTCACAATTTACGGTCCCACTTTATATTAGGTGGTCTTAACTACTATGTACTTACTGTACATTTAAATTAATCATTTGGTACAATGGATTTATTGTGTGCATTCATGTTTTTACATTGTACTTATATTTAAAAAAAATACCTGCATGTAATTACATCTGTAATTAATTTCTGTAATTACATTATAATTACACTGTTGACCCATCCTTTACACCTTAACCCACCCTTAAACCTACCCATACCACCAAACTTGTCCCTAACCTTACCCGTATCCCACCTCAATAGCAGCAAAAGTGTTTTACAATAAAATATAAACACAATAAGTACATTGTACTTATTTTTTTATGTAAGTACATAGTAGTTAAGATATATAAAACTGCTAAAATGCAAAAACTCATAAAAAATGAAGATATAAACTGAAATCATATTTATTTTTGTTTACTTCAATAACTTTTTTTTTTGTTTGTTTGAAGAACATACAGTTCTGTAATGCACAGCTTAACTTCTGAAGTCACAAAATGAATTGGGGTAAATTTAATACATGAATTAACCACATTAATTCAGTATATATTGTATTAATTAACCACATTAATTCAGTATATCGGTTTAAAAATTGTCATAATATTTCATAATTACAAGTCATAATATAGCAAAAGTACTAGAAATATCTTCGAATATTGTTTTGGACAAATGGGAGCCTTCAAGTCGAAAAGGTTAAGAACCACTGGTTTAGACATTCTGCTAAATGTCTCCTTTTTTATTCCACAAAAGAAATTGTTGGGAAAAAAGTTGCGAAAGACATTAAGGTTTGTTAAACTGAGGAAACATTTGAATTTTAGGGTGAATTATTCTTGTAGATATAATTTATATTTTATGAAATCACTAGCAGGCACATAATGTTGTCTGAAAAGCATCCAAAACAAAAAATCTGTAAACATCTTTGTAGTTCTAATGACTTCTTTATTAAAAGCATTCATTATTTAACCTGCAGCCTCTGTTTAACCTGGCTTGTCTATTGTGGTCTAACACTTTATTGATTTGTGTACTCATGATTGGTTGACATGAGGGTAAATAAACAGCCTTTGTGTTTGGCAGGCCTGGCTTCCTGTGCTGTTGTTTGGCTAGGCAGGGGCTCCTGTATTCTGGGCTGTGCTGTGTACAACAGGGCTCTTGTTCCATGTCCCCTCGTGACCGCACGGCCTCATTTGTCTCCGTCAACACATTAACACATCAGAAAAGCCCCCTGCTGCTCTAAAACGCTGGAGAAAGCGTTCCTTCCATTACTGGTGTAAGTGCTCCCCCTCCTTCCTCGCTCCTCAGTCACGTTGTTATGCTATGCTTTATGACGGCCATATATTCAGTGTAGCCTGTCTGCCAGATGAATAGGAAGTTGTGTTAAGGTACTCCGAGACAGTCTTCCTCCCTTATCTTGAGCTGACAGATCATTTGGCTATCCACTCTTATGTAACAGTAGGGCCTGCTGGTTTTGTGTCCCACCCAAAGAGTTTCCTCAAGTCTCTCATTTATTCATAAATAATCTAGGTCTGCACAGTGACGTACTCAGAGAGAAATATAGTCCGTGTGGTTCTTCCCGCAAGACACTCGCCCGCTTCCCGCACTCACCCCAATGTCCCGCCCACTGACGCTTGTGTGCACCAGGCTCGCCAACTCACAGACAGAGGGTGTGGGATGTCGGATGTCGGATGTCTCAGATGTAGTCACAGCTTTCTCTCGCGTTCTCATTTGTCATCATCTCTTAAAAATATAAAGATTTTTGGTGATTTTAGAGGATTTTGTCATGATTTACTGGTTGTTCCAAACCTGTATGACTGTCTTCAGTGGAACACAATAGAAGATATTCAAAAAAATTTCTCTGATTAACATTGATTTAGACCAGGGGTGTCCAAACTCAGTCCTGGAGGGCCGGTGTCCTGCAGAGTTTAGCTCCAACTTGCCTCAACACACCTGACTGGAAGTTTCTATGCCTAGTAAAAGCTTGATTAGCTGGTTCAGGTGTGTTTAATTAGGGTTGGAGCTAAACTCTGCAGGACACCGGCCCTCCAGGACCGAGTTTGGACAACCCTGATTTAGACACTACTGACATTCAATGTGTGCTCAAAAACAGTTGAAACTTTCTTCAAAATATCTTCTTTCGTGTTCCGCAGAAGAAAAAAAGGCATACAACATGAAGGTGACTAAAAGATGAAAAAGTAACATGATGGTGTAAATGATATAACGGAAGTAGTGACAGATTCTTTTCTTCCATATAATGACATGTATCAAAAAAGAAGAAATGTAGGGCAGGGCTCTGTTTATCGGTTGTTGATTGGATGAAGGCAGATCTGAATGCAAACTTGCAGTGGATTTTAAGAAAGGGTCAGAGCCTCATTTTTGAGCTCATAATTTAAATCAAAATGTCATAATTTTGACTTCTCTGGTGACATATGCTGGACTTCAATCATTTAGTCCGCTTATAAGCACTAAACCTTTCTTAAATGCACTGCAAGTTTGCATTCAGATATTGAATATATACCATGAGCCATTACATTATGACCACCTATCTACTGTAATAACCTGTAGGACCTCCTTTAACCCACAAAACAGCAGCCACACAGGTAGATATTTATTCAATAAGGTGGTGATTATTCTCAGGGGGTATCTTGTACGATAATGATAAACTCTTTTGAAAAGCAGCTTTTCCCATTCTGACATGAACCATTATATGGTTGCCAGATGCGCTCAGGCTGGGGGTAGTCATAATGTAATATATACCGATGAACCATATACTATATTTCTGTCAGGACCACTATCGTCAAAGATGATTGACAATTAGCATACAGTTTGGATTGGCGGTATGGTTCTGTTCTGGGCAAGGACTCCGGTGTCGTATTCCTATAGGTAGATGGGGATTAGCTGAGAGTCAGCTGATGCGAGCTTGACTAATGTGACCTGCTAGAACTAACGCTACACTTGATATATATATATATATATATACAGTATATATATAGGGTGAATTTTCATTTCATGCCAACTTTTAGACTTGTCTTATATGCCTTAGAGGTATTCTGAATTTGTGATTTATGACAGTTGAGTTGAATAAATCATATAAACCTGTCTTTTAGATATTCAAATGATAAATATATCACAACCATAAATGATTGAATCATCTGACTGAATTATCTGATAGTTGTTGGAAAGCTCCAGTAGTTCATACATTAACTGTAATGAATCACCTAGGTGTTTTTTTTAGTCAGTCAGTTGCTGCAGATCTCATTTACAAGGTCTTGACAGTTGAGTCTTGATCTAAAGATAACTCACAGCAACAGTCATCCTAGAACAGGGAAGACCTTTATGTTACATGCTTTCTCTGTGTTTCTCAGGATTTTGCTTATAAGGTCAGCACTTTCCTGTTCAGACATAAACAAATGGAGTTGTATTGTGCATTTGTTTGTCTGACACAATGGCTTTTGGAATGCTAAAACACAATGTCAACTTTGGTCTTGTGTTTAACAATGTAGTACAACATGATTTTTACTCTGCACTGTGTAGTTATCAATGCAAGTTTTAAACTGTGTAAGTATTCATATATTTTTTTATTGTTCATGCCATTTGCTATAATGTTGTGTGTGCAATAATTATATACTGTAAGCTGTACTGTATAAGCTGTATATCAACAAGAAAGTATATAAATCACACACACACACACACACACACACACACACTTGTAGCCCTATAGTGCCAGTAAGTTCTAGTGTCCATATAATACATTTTTACTTCATTTAATTGCATAGAGTGATTAGACACAAGCCACATCCCACCTCATTCCCCAGCAAGCCTAATCAACAGCACAATAAAAATTAAGTAATTAATCTGCCAAATTAAGCATTAATGGTTCCAATTAATTATTTAAGAAACTGATGCAGTGTAAATAATGAATGGATGGAGCGTCTGGAAATAGAGAAGCACAGCTGTGCAGGGGCTTGGCTGCCACTAAAACAACTTACACAATTTTTTAAATAGGTTTATGTACATACACACAAGAAACAGTGGCCTTCTATTAGCCCAGGTCAAGGGTCAAGCACAAATTATTTTCAAAGTCTGTCATCTAGTATTTGAGTTTGCGCTGCAGTTACAGCTCCAGTTGCTGTAAAGCACTTAATTTTTTCTCTGAACAAGTGAAAGTGGGGTAAGGTGTGCCCGTGGGGAAATCAAACCACTTCCTTTATCTAGTGAACTGCTCAGTGTTGTGATTATATAGTTGAATTATCTGTTTTATGCACTTACATTTAAATTAATTATTTGATACTTTGACTTATTGTGTACATACATGTTTTCCCATTGTACTTATATTTCAAAATACTGTCCTGTGATTATATCTGTAATTAATTTCTGTAGTTACATCTATAATTACACTGTTAACCCTACCTATACCTCTTAAAACTAACCACCAAACCTGCCCCTAAACCTACCCATATTCCACCTCAATAGCAGCAAAAGTGTTTTGCAATTCAACATGAACACAAAAGGTACATTGCACCTAACAATTCATTATTTTATTAAGTGCATTTTATTTAAAGACATCTAATATAAAGTGGGAGCAAATTATTTATAATTTTTTTAAATGGAAGTTTGTCAAAGTAAAGTAATGAAAATAAATTGTAAATAAATCAATAAATAAATAGTTTAGCTGGTGATTAATCCTGAATTAGATAAGACACTTGGAAATTAAATTTAGCCAACACTGCCTCATACATTTAATAACCTTGTGTATAAAACAGGGTTTTATGCAGGTGATAAAAAGTTCTTAAAACATCTTAATTTGCACCTCCACAAATTAAAGTCTTAAAGGGGTCATATGATGCTGCTAAAAATAACATTATTTTGAGTATTTGGTGTAATGAAATGTGTTTATGCGGTTTAAAGTTCAAAAAACACATTATTTTCCACATACTGTAATTATTGATTCAAGCATGGCGCCGCAAATGGCAGCAAGGACGCTGAGCTCCGCAATTCTTCTATTGTTTTTGTTTGTTTGTTCTGTGTTTTGTCCATTCTTCTTCTATAAGTTTTACCAGAGACGAACTCCTTAACATTACACAGCGCATCCCAGACAACATTTTTCCGGTTTTTGATTATTCGGATGTTTGTTGGACATTCTAGTTGGAGGTACAGCTGTGTTGTTCAAACGCGCGTGATGGTGTTCAGATGTAACAACGCTGGAAAGGGTATGCTATCCTAATTTAGAGGCACTCATCATAAACTGTAAACCTTTCTACTTGCTGCGGGAGTTTTCCTCTTTCATTCTCGTGAATGTGTACATGCCTCCGGATGCGTGCGTGAGCGCCGCGATGCAACAGCTGGCCGAACAAATAACTGAAATGGAGCAAAGGTACCCAGACTCTATTTGTAGTGAGGTAGATATGTGGGGGCGTGTTAGAACGAGCCGTTTTAGGTAGGTGTGGCTGACTCTTAACTTTTATAAAGAATATCTCTTTGGATTTGAGACTTTAGTCTTTGCAACTTTACAGACCTTCTTTATGCACCAAGAGCTTGTAACACTCCAAAGAGAAAGGAAAAATTGAAATCGCATCATATGACCCCTTTAAAATAGATGCAGAAAGTCTTAAATTCAAATGGCATTAAATATTGCATGCATTGCAAAAAATGAATATATTCCTCTGTATTTTTGTCTTGTTTCCTAGTACAAATAACTGAATCTCCTTAAATCCAGATACAAGTTACTTGAGATGCAAAATGACGTTATGAAGACCTTATTTCTGAGAAATTGAACAAAATTAAGTGAATTTAAGCTTAAACAAGAACAATTATCTGCCAATGGAGTATGAAAACTTGTTTTCCCTTTTAAAAAGTTAATTTTTCCAACCAAATTTGCAGATATTTTTTCTTGTTTTAATCATAAACTCACTTAATACATTTCTTTGTGTTCCTTTCCATTTATTCCTTAATTTTTCTTTACTTGGCCTTAAAAAGTCTTACATTTACCTTCATCTACAAAACCAGCATGAAACCCTTTAAAAATATTATTTGCTTGCAAGACAGTGCTGTATGTGTATCCTCTAGACATTTGACAGGACTTTGCTCTAAAGTTAAACCCCTGACAGTACGTTTAAACTAATTGTCCAAACTGCAAAAAAAAAAAAAAATCGGACTCCATTGAGACTTCTTGTGTTAACTTTATATGGAAATTGTCATCATAATACTTGCACAGTAAATTATAATTGGTCTTGTTGCATATATATATAACCGTCATAGCCACCTTTGCTCTGCAACTTATGTCCAAATTCCTATACTTTTCAAGAAGAACTTGAATGTTGATGAAGTACATTCTTTCATTATGCAGACATCTAATAAGTATACATTCCCTTTCAGTCGGTCACTCTCGACGTCACGTCGGATGACCGACGAATTGGGATCTCGCTTAGAGAGACCAATCTACTTAGCACATTGCACATTGGCAGTATAAGTAGGCAGCAGATGCAGCGCATATTCAGCTTTTCGCTTCGGAGCCGAGCGATCACATCGTTCTGCTCCTGACTACTCTACTGAGACGCAGGAACGCATCTTCGGGTTGCTGCTTCATATGAGACCGCTTCAGCAATGGCTCCATGGCAGAGTCCCGAGGTGGGCGTGGCAATGCGGCACTCACCGGGTCCAAGTCACACCGGCCTGCCGCCAAACCTAGGCGCTTATGAGGCAAGCATGTACTAGTTCGGGACAACACGGTGACCGCTGCGTTCATCAACCTACAAGGTGGTCTGCGCTCCCGTCGCATGTCGCAACTCGCCCGCCACCTCCTCCTCTGGAGTGAGAAGCATCTGAGGTCGCTTCGTGCTGTTCACTTTCCTGGGCTGCTCAACCGGGCAGCCGACGAGCTGTCTCGAGCTGCGCTCCCGGGAGAATGGTGACTCCATCCC
>NW_015536535.1:1704419-1704662 GCF_001515605.1 Sinocyclocheilus anshuiensis
TTCGGTCGACGATTCGTGCCTAGAGTTCGGGCCGGCTGACTCCCAGGTAACCCTGAGGCCCCGGCCCGGCCAAGGTTCCCGCTACTCCCTTCAGGGATCAGGTGGCGAGCCTGCAAGAACTGCCCTCGGAGGAGGCAGACCCAGCCCTAGCTTTGCTCTGTCCCGTCCAAGCCTTAAGGTGCTACGTAGACCGGACGCAAAGCTTCAGGACCTCAGACCAGCTCTTTGTCTGTCACGGAGGCC
>NW_015536535.1:1704739-1727414 GCF_001515605.1 Sinocyclocheilus anshuiensis
GTCGGTCATCCGACGTGACGTCTCCGTTCCCTCCCTCAGGGAACGAGGGTTACCATACGTAACCGAGACGTTCTTCAACATGCAACATACTAGCTCAAAAAGATACAACAGGCAGAGGTCTGAGCAGGCAGCAAACAATCACAGCCAGTAACACAGGCAGAGATCAAAAGGCAGGCAGCAAGGAGCAAACAACAGGGGAACAGTCCAGGTCAAACACAGTCTAGGCCAAAATAACAGAACAAACAACCAGTAATGCTAGCCACAGCAAAACAAGGGCAATGAGCATGAGAGAAAGGGCTGCTTAAATATTCCAGGTGATGGTTAACAGATGGAGATGGCAATTAGTGCCAGGTACGGGGATCATGGAAATGGAGTCCGGGAAATAAAGTCAGTACTCAAGTGAGGTGAGGGGGTGACGATTATGGTGTTTACATTAGTTGCTTTTAGAATATTCCTTTCATGTTCCAGTTTTACATATTATAGTACATAGTTCGATTAATGGCATACATTACGCCCCCACGTGACGACATCCGACGTCCCCTCCGGAATTTCACAAATAAATATATAATTCGTCTTCGTGATGATGCCATGTACAGTTTTGGGTGTTTCATTTTTAATTTTATGAAAGCTTCAAGTGCAATTAATTATTTGTACGTGCATACAGACGACGGCGGTTTTGAAGCTCTTTTATTTGCCGTCAAACAGTTGAGCACTGCCGTGTGTTGTCCTATCGCAAAATGCGGCGAAAAGTCCTACACGACGGTAATAATGTGATTAAGGTGTTTACATGTCTATTCTGCACTTCAGTAATGCGACTAAAATAGGAATACTCCACATGTCTTAATTCGATTTCTGTTTACTTCGATTATGACTTTAGCCGGATTAAGGTAATCAAAAATCTCTGTTTACATGGTAGATTCTTAATCAGAGTATTGTCTTAATCGTATTAAAATCGGAGTATTGTTGTCCATGTAAACGTACTCAATGAGAGCTCAGAAAAAAAGGAAGTTTTCCAACTTGGACCTGTTGTTTGGGGACTTTCTTATACTGCAATTTGCAATCAAATAAAGGAAATACTGTTGCAATGGGTTGACTGAGAAACCTGAGAGCAAGTGGGGAACCAGATTAATCTATAGGAGACTTAGCTGGGAAAAGATAGAGATACCTTTGCTTGCAAGGTAAATTATGCAGAAATCAAATCCGATTCTGACAGTAACATACTGTCTATTAAAAATTAAAATAGCAATGTACGGTAGAAAAAATATTTTGTTTTAGCATTTTTACATTATTTAAATCTCTGTCTGTTTTACTGATGCTTGCCTGTTATTTTAGAAGATAAGAAACTTATTCTTTCTGAAAAAGAATAAATTTTTTTCTGCCTCATTTCTCCTTGCCTTTGAGACAACTTACATACAAACTGGGCCATCTTAGCTCATTAATTAACTTGATAAATGACAACTTTATTTCTCCCTCTTTGCTGTTTTCTCTTCATTTTGCTTATTTACATCAAAGCAATACAAGCAGTCATATTTTTCTCATGTCTGGGCAGCTCACCAAGATGGAAGACTGGTCCTTAAATTTATCATTAGAAATTTCCATAACAATGCTTTCTGGTTCCCTGTTGAAATTATGACTGTAATGCGTTGGCAGAATAACTGTACATTTATACACGGTCCAGATCAATGAAACCACTGCTCTGATGTCTTTAAAACAATTGTGTTTGCATTTTCAGGTCTTTGCCTTGATTGTCAAACTCTCTGCTTGTCAATTTTAGATTCAAAGCACAAGCTCAGACGCAGTCAGTGCAGAACAAATCATATTAGTTTTCAATTCAGCTGGCCCTCCTTGCCACAGAAGAGGGATAAAGCTAAAACAAGTCAGCTCACTGAATTTTTAATAAGTTTTAATTTTCTGAATTCGGGTCACTTTTCCAGCTATCCTGGGTTTCAGATTTCTTCTTGCCTCATCACTCTGTAGTTTTAACATTTTTGATAAGCTATGCTTTTTTGTTCATGTGAGTGAATTACCTCCCATGATGATCCAATGAGTTGTATCAAGTATAACGGATGGGAAAGAAGCTTTTAAATCTTCTTTTTCTCTCTCTCTCTCTTCATTCTTCACTCACTCACAAATGAGCATAGACCAGTTCCTGATGGAAGTGACCTGATTCTCTGCCCTACAGCAATGACCAGCAATTCCTGTACATTTTTTCTTATTCAACTTATTTCCTTTTACAAGCAAGAGATCACAACTGATCAACCAAAACACATATTTTTCAATCATTTCAGCATATTTTCAGTTAGATTTGTACAAAATCACAAAGGATCCTTTTCAATTCACATTTGGTTTTCCAACTGCCTTTCATAGTGCTGGTGCTATCTTTTTTTTCATGTGCATCTCCTTTGGTTCAGTTTAATTTAATCTAACTGATCTTAATCGCTGAATCATTTCATACATCAATAGATTTATACAGATATATCAATTCTATAGATATAGATTTTATAGAACTGATTTGCAATTTCTGAATTGGTATTGTGGCAACTGTAGCCTGTTTTACTGTAACATTTTTTATTTTTGCCCCTATTTATCACAAGCACATTTAGAAATATGTGGACAGCCATAGAATATGTTGAGGTACTTCCATGTCAGTGATCAAATGATCCATAAGAGGGTCTTAATGTGTCTGTTCCTGCTGATTTGATTCACTTTTCACTAGAGGTTGATGGTTATGGATGGTTTAGATGGTTTAGAAAAAAAAAATAAACTGATGCTGAGCAGATACAGTGATATAGTGCTGTGGACGGATTGTCTGCTATTGTTTATCATCACGCTGTCAGCTGGTGGTGAGTTTTCTCTTTGAACTCATACTGCGTACATCACCTCCTCATGTAGATTCACAAACTAACAGGTTTCAGTCTCATATCAGCATAATAATACTGCTCTCCAGGATGATAAAAATCTGAAAGTGACAGGAAATAAAAGAAGAATAAACAGCAGGAATTTGTTATATATTTTTGCACAATATAAATATGTTGATTCAAAATGTAGTGTATACTTTTTCTAATAAACATATGATGTGGTGGTGTATTTTTAATTTGTTCGAAGAAAAGCTTTACATTCATTAGCCAGAAAATGTATTAGTCATATTTTATTATTTTCATTAGTCAACAAAAAACTAATCAAAACACCAAAACTTTGTCATGATATGTACTGTTGTAGTTAATGAATAACTACAACATATAGTAAAGGAATATTAGCCATCATTTATGTAGTAGTTAAGCATGAACACACCATAAATTGTCTTTAGTAGTATTGTATTACTGGTGGCAACTTAGCCATAATGGCTTAATCTGGTGAATAAACTTGAACATGACTCAATAAGTGCCATGCCAATAATTAATGTGGATATAGTTTTCACTTTCAAACAGGGCGTCAAATTGTCTTTATTATACAATTTTAGCAGTTTATTACTAGCAGTTTAATATTTAGCAGTTTATTAACACTAATTAAAGATTATGAAGAGATATTGTTCAGTTTACTTAATAGATGGTAAATCACACGCATATAATATTATGTAAATCACTTACAAACACACAATCACAAAAGTTGTAAATAACTTTTATTTAGATAGTCCACTTAAGACATTCTGCTGACTAACATTGCAAGTACATGTCAACTTATTCTGCTAACCCCAACTATAACCTAACAGTCTAGTAATGCTGTACTGATACTGTAATTACTGAGTTAGTTGACATGTAGTGGTAAAGATACTTTCATGTAGTGGATGAAAAACTAGCAGAATGCATAGTCGATATAAAAAACTGGATGATGAGTAATTTCTTACTGCTAAATTCTGAAAAACAGAGGTGTTAATTATCGGACCTAAAACCTCCGCATGTAATAACCTAGAACACCTGGCTCCCTATTAAACATCATATAGATTTTAAAATCTTGCTAATTGCTTATAAAGCCCCGAATGGTTTAGCACCTCAGTACTTGAGTGAGCTCTTATCGTATTATAGTGCTCCACGTCCACTGCGCTCTCAAAACTCTGGCAATTTGATAATACCTAGAATATCAAAATCAACTGCTGGCGGCAGATCCTTTTCCTATTTAGCGCCCAAACTCTGGAATAATCTACCTAACACTGTTCGGGAGGCAGACACATTTCTATTATTCAAATCCGTTAAAGGATTGATTGACAGAGATAGATCCCCAGTGAAGACCTTGTCTCCACCGAGACAAGACTACGGGAACCAGATGAGTCCTCTGCACAATCTAACTTTGCTGCAGCATGGAACAACCTGCTGGTTCATCTGGCCAGAGGAGAACTGGCCCCCTGACTGAGCCTGGTTTCTCCCAAGGTTTTTTCTCCATTCTGTCACCGATGGAGTTTTGGTTCCTTGCCGCTGTCGCCTCTGGCTTGCTTAGTTGGGGACACTTCATTTCCAGCGATACCGTTGACTTGATTGCAAAGATACTATTTAAACTGAGCTGGATGTTGACATCACTGAATTCAATGATGAACTGCCTTTAACTGAAAATTGAGTTTAATATTGTCCTTTTACATTGACACACTATTTTCCTATTTGTAAAGCTGCTTTTATACAATCTGTATTGTTAAAAGCATTATATAAATAAAGGTGACTTGACTTGACTTGACATTTCTTAGTCACAAGTTCAGAATATCCCTATCCTTACATAATTATTTGTATTCATTTAGATATGCACTTAATTCAGTGAAAATTACATTAAAACTGATGAGTTACAGCACCTTTAACTAACGGATGTCTCAGCAGCATCCACCAGTGAGGAATGTATGAGACGGAACTGCATGTTTACAGTTATCATCATTAATCATTCTGTTCCAGCACACGCAGCTCGCTGACTTTGATACACAGTGTGGTATCTGTACAGTTTCAATTAAAAGATAAATATAACAGGTGTTGTTTTGAATCGGACAAGTGCTTAGGCAACTGCCACCATGATTCTGAATGTTGAATAAATGACGCGATTAATTTCAGATTACGTAACTCCCTTGTGGTCTTGACACTCAGATTAGAAGCGCTGTAATTACACTTCAGAGTCTTTCTTAATCGTGAGGTTATATGAGCCTTTAAAAACATGCACACATCACTTTTCCCTTGATATTAATTTGTTTAGTGTTAATTTCCTGTTTTAATGTGGTCTGTCAAGGATAAAGATCTTTAGCCTATAATAGATTTAATTAAAAGTCTAATTCTGAGTCAAGTTTAGACAAAGCACTCAAATTTGCTATAACAAGTCTGAAATGTTGTGATGTGCAATATTCTGACATTCAGTTCAAATTACAGAATTATAGAGGGTAATCTGCAAAACTGAGCACACTGAAATTGAAGCTTCATTATATTTGCCATTTAAAAAAAAACATTTGTCTTTTCTATAAAAATATTTGTATATTTTATTTTATTTTGTTATGCAGGCATGATATGCATCATTTTATTCATAAGTCACAGGATTTGTTCTTGTGTTTCAGAGGTAAAGCATCTGCACCTGAACTATGCACAGTGTTTGGGCATTAGGCAGAACTGAGTTGTTACCATGGCAATGCCAGAGATTGGTATTGCTCTAATAATGCTGTTGGCCTTGTAGATTGGGATTGCTGTGAAACACTCTTGTGCCCAAGCGGAGATGTTTATTCGCTTGCATTCACTGTCTGCCCATTAAACATCTCTGTTTGTGAAATGCATCATTTAATCATTCTACAGTAAGATAGCATTTTAGTACCATGTTTAAAAATAAATAAATAAATAAATAGTGAGAATGACATCGGAACAATACAAGGAGAATAATTTCATAAAGGGTCTTTTGAGAATAAAGTTGCTATGTTTTGAGTTCAGATCTCATACAGTATATACGTTGTACAAGAAAGTTATAACATCACGAGAATATAATTATGGATGAAATGGCATTAGATTAAATTATATTGTGTTTTTGATCTCCTTTTTATTTATTTAACATTACAACTTTATTCTCTAAATATTAAGGTTTTTTTGTATTCAGTATGCAGAAAGCAAGATTTTACTGACTGACATCACCTGTGATATAAATGACAGATTATGAGCATTTCCTCTGAGAAATCCTAATAGCTAAGAAAATGCTAAGATTGCTAAATCCAATTCCTTATTCTGTCTTAGAGCCAAACTATTTGTGAGAAAATAACTTTGTATTTAAGGCATTATTAAAGCCAGATAAAATTGGCTTGCATCTGTGCCTGTGTAATGAGTCTTGTCTTTTGAGTTTTGCTACTCTACAGACTGTAATGGGAAAACAAATCAAGGACACAAGCCTCAATCCTGCTGATTGGGCTATAGGCAGCTTTTAGAGCTTAAATGAGTGACAAATTATGTCATCATATATTTAGTATTTATACATTATTAGAAAAATTAAACACTATTTTATGTTTAATATAATTAAAAATGACTTGAAAACCACAAAAATATAATGATTCCACGTTGAATGTCAACTCCGTCATTGGCTGTTTGACGGTGGTGACGGGCCAATGACGGTGTTGACAAATTTGGCGTTTCTTTCACAAAACAAATGGAATTCATGCAGTAGCCATTTTGTTTTCTCTGTTGATGCTAGATGCTAATAGAACCTGCTTCAGGAGAGTAAAATGATCTAAATATTTCAAATAATTTCCTCAGAAATTGGAAGATGGTTTTGACAAATCATGGTTGTGACATGGGAAATATTAACCTTAGGATTTAAAATATTCTAAAACTATAAAACTTACCAGAGCCTGTCTGACATTGATGTACTCTGCAGAGGTGGAATGTGGCAAGGAGGTCGTTTAGAGTGACAGCTGCCACTGATACCCTGATTTATTTTATTTTTTTTACATTTTAATGAATGTCTGACAGTGTTGACAAAAAGTGGGGACAGAACTTTGAAACCTTATGAAACACGCATGTGTCATTGAAAACAACCTTGCTTTGATATGAGATTTTATTAAGTGTTGCCTTTCATAAAACAAGCTCTTTTTCATAATTATAAAAAATATCCATTTTATAGCATATGAATGATTGAACCCTTCTCTGTGGACACACTGTTTTAGATGTAGTGTAATGATAAAATTAAATTGAAGGGAAAATTGTGTTAAATACATTCTATTATTAATCCCCCATAACATTTACAATTCATTTTAAAACATATTAGCAGTTACAGTTGCTGGAAATGTTTTGTCCCATGTCTTAAGAGTTAGTGACATACAGTGTAAAAAAAACAAACATTTTTTGAAGATGTAAATAAAACAAGGATTATTAGAGTATGTTTTACAAGAATACCATTACAATACTGTTTCAGTCTTTCTCATTTGATAATGTAGCCAAAATGTCTAATTCTAATTTCCGTGTGTACTTACCTTTTTTAGTAAATATTTGTTAAATTTACTGGACATTTTTGAGTGAAAATTGTTTCTACACCATTGGTTTTCAGGGTATAAGAAGTTACTGCAACATGCTGCAAGTTTCATAACTCCACAGTTTGAAATGTTTGTTTTCTCACACCAGGATTTGAAATTGCCCCAGTCATGACGTCACGACTTTTCTCTACATGCAGATTAACATATGTAGGCTATGTAAACCAAGCAGGTGTATCCATAAAAACTCATCTCTGTCCATCAATCACAAAACTGTCCAAATTTGTGCTGGGTATAGACCCACCAAAAACTGTGCACAACCTTACAAAAGATCAAGCTATTAGAGATGCACAGCTGAAATTTATTTTTAACAACATGCCTGAGGGATTGAACGAGAATGTTTTTCTTTATTCGTCTAATTTCACAATACACTCTTTTCTTCATTATTCTCAGCACGCTACCGTTTAAAAAAAATATCTTTTATTAAAAGCCAAGGCAGTATTTTGTCTTTGGAAGCAACACCGCTAAGTATGTTTATTCATAATCTTTAAGTGTGTTTGTAATAAACGTAAAGCCAAGAGAACAAGTGTATCATTGTTAGAGTGATGCTAATCAAATCAGCACATATACAGAAGTAAAAAAAATTTAAAAGTTGAATATGAATAGATTGTGTGAAGAAAGCATAGTCAGGTTGAATATGCCGGTGTTGTTCATGTCACTGTTGGTGTGTTACCATTACTATTACACATGCCATTTACTTGCATTTCGAAAGAGGTAATGCTCCTTAAATAGAGTGTTTTTTGCAGAGATTAAAAATGAGGATGGAAAATGATAATTTTTACTAATATTTGAACTTTTTTGGTGCAAAAAAACTTCCAGAAATGTTATATAAAGAGTTCATGACTCCTTTAACCGACTTTGAAATTAGACAGAGTCCTGCAGGTTTAGTGGTTCTCAATCCTGGTCCTGGGGAACCCCATCTCTGCACATTTTGCACACTTGATTCAGATCATCAGCTCATTATGAGAGAGCTCCATGAACTGAACTGAGTGTTTTAGATAAGGGAGACATACAAAATGTGCAGAGCAGGGAGTCCCCAGGACCAGGATTAAGAACCACTGGCTTAGATTGTCAATATATTCTCAGAGCATAAGCATATCACCCATCACAATTAAACACATAATTAATCTAGTAATAAAGTCTTAAGCAGCAGAAATAAAGTTTTTTTGTTGTCTATAAATTGCGGAATGTTACATACATGTAATACGCAGTCTAGATGTAGTATTTAAATGCACGGTAATCCCAGCCTAATCTACAGAAGAAAACAATCAGGGTTAATCAATGAGCAAGACAAACAAATGGAGGCGAAATAAATGTGTTACTGCACTGTTTACCAAGCAGCTGCTAAATAACCTTCAAGAATGGAGATGTGTCTGTGGTTAATTTGTTTCCTATGATGTCTTTCAGTACAAGCAGCTATATAGCATGAAGTCAATGTCTGCTGCAGATATGTAAATCAAGACCCTGTGAATTTTTCATATTTCCCACACATTTATTTATGAGAAAATATTACTGCGTTTGGGGACAATAAAGTTGGAATAGCAATCTATCTTCACCATGCTGTCAATGGCTGGTCTTGCATAGGGACTACGCTGATGCAGTGAACCCCTTTGAGTTTTTTCCAGAAATACAGACCAGTCCTTATTATCACTATGTTGTTGCCATGGTAGAAGCAAGAGGAAGAGAATAGTGTGTTCTGATTGGACCTCCCGAGGATTTCTTGTCTTGGTCATTTGGAGAAACATCCACAATGGCACATGTCGGCTTTTAAAAATGTCTTTACTGTGGTTGAATTTAAACAATGTCACAGCATGCCTGATGCTTCAGGTTACTGAACTACTGTATATTTGAGACCTGTATTAGTCTGGTGTTTCTTGCCACATAAGAATTAAAAAATGTCCAGTGTAAATATTTTAGAAGCTATATTATCTCACTTGTAATTCTACCTCCATCTGCAAGAAATTTATATTGTATTAATGGGAGGAATCAATGGTTTCTGAAGCAATCAATGGTTTTAAATTTTGAATCAGATCACTGTAGTGTCAGACCTTGATTTATGCCAGAATGTAGTTATGATTGTATGAAATCTATCATCAGTGTCACCATTTTTTCTTGGAGTCATTTTCTATTTAAAGGTTCGCCCCGCCAAAATAGTTGTAAGACTTGTTCATCTTCGAAACACAAATGAAGATATTTTTAATGAAACCTGAGAGATTTCTGTCCCTCCATTGAAAGCCCACGCAACCAAAATGTTGATACTTCAAAATTTTCCTAAAGACAATTTAAAATTAAATGTAAGCAAAAATAAAAGTAATCAAAGTCTTTAACACAATTTATATGGATTATTTTTGCAATGTCTTTTTGTACTTTTTTAAATGTGTAAATGGACAAAAAGACATTTACAGAATTAAATATTCATCACAAAGTAAACTATTTTATTATATTTGCATTTAATATTATATTATATTTGAATTAATTCATACAGTACATACCTGAAAACTGTTTATATATTAATTTTACAGATTGATGAACGAGAAAGCTTAAAATAAATAGTTATCTTTTTGTTGTTGTTAATAAATTCAAGTAATAATAAAGTGTATATATAAAGTGTATATTCTAATAAAAGAAGGGAATAGTATGCATGCAATGTAAAAAATAATTAATATATACCTTAGAGAAAACTAAACTTTAGAGAGCCTGTAAATAAGTCAGTTGTCCCTCATTAAAGCAGATATTGAGTACCTCAGAAATGTTTTTTGAACATCATTTTGAAGCTCAGTCTCTAAAAAACAGAAACGTTCATCCTGTCTGACCTTATAAGACCAGAGTTTAATTGACTGCTTTGATAATGTTCCCATTTAATTGCTAGGTAAAGTCATTTAAAATGGCTGGATCAGAAATAGTGACTCTTGCATCTGTAGCCCAGAACCTGCATTGTGTATCTATGTGTGTATCTATCTTATCTATGTGTGTATATGTGTAAAGGTGGGCATTGCTTAACATAGTAGTAAGTTACTGTTAATTTGACAATACATTTTTTACAGTGTAGCTATCTCTGATTCAGCTACTTCCATTTCTAATGACCCCTCTGCACTTGTTGAATCTGTGATTTCCCTGGTGACCATCAGTGTAACACCATCTCTTCACTCTAAGAAAGCCATGCAATCTGAGGTCTGCATCTTTTACTGCATGATGGATTCTGTTCTATCAATTTATTCATCCATCTCTTATATCTTCTTGTCCCTCTGTTTTACACCTATCCGCATGGAGTCGATGTACATATTGTAAGCTCCTCTTTACACCCATGTAGCAGTTAAAATTTTTCATTACTGTCATATGGTCTGATTTACATGCGAGCACGTGCTTGACATTTCATACATTGATATTAAAATATTTAAGGAGAGCAGTAAAGCGTAATTGAATTTAACCCCTCTGAGATGATTTAATATGCAGCTTTCTGAATAAGATTAGTGGTCAAGTTACTTAACATAATAATCCATATTCATATTAATATTAACTGAAAGACATGACACTAATGTATGTACATACTAGAGCCCAGAAATATAAGCCTGTAAATTTATGCAAGTATCTTTAATGTGTGACCAAAACAGGCGTCCCCTGAGAAAGAGAAAATGACAAAACATTTAAATAGAAAAGCAAAATTCTGTCTTCATTTACCTGTACCTGTATAACTTTCTTTTTCTGGGGAACATAAAATAAGATATTTTGAAGAATGTTTAAAAAGTTTTGGTTACCAAAATGAGGGCGAGAAAATGATGACAGCATTTTCCTGTTGGGGTGAACTAGAATTTTATGCTAAACACTGAGTTTTTAAAATACATCAATAAACTTAATATAAGCTGTCGATAATTTACGTCCTGTTGATATATTTAAACCAGCATGAATTCTTTGTGACTTGGATTCTGCAGCGTACTGAAGAGAGTATGGCCCATATTGACCTAATAACATCATACAATTTTTGTTAGTTGACTGCACATTAATGCTGTGAATCTGCTGTTCCACCACATCCCAAAGCTGCTCTATTAGATTGAAATCTGGTGCCCGGGGGCCACTGAAGAACACTGAACCCATTGTCATATTTATGGAACCAATTTGAAATGGTATGTGCTTTTATGACATGGTGCATTATCTGTGTCCAGTTTTTAGCTGGCGTAAATGGAACCTGCTCTGGTCCTCTACTGCTATAACACAATCACTTCAAGGTTTGATGGTTTGTGCATTCACAGGTACAGTAGCTCTAGCACTGTTGAAACATTTGTACATTTCAGTTACTGTTGCCCTCATGCCAGGCAAATGTTTTTTTATTTTTTTTTACCCATAACGGCCACTCAGTGAATATTTTTGTTTTTCCCATCCGCAATGTCACATTTCTTCCCCATTTTATGCTTTCATACTTAATGATTTCCGTACAGGTAAACCTCATAGAATGACCACAATTGTAATGTTTCGGTAGCATGGTCCAGTGAGCTCCTGCTCACATCATATAATTCTAAAAAACATATTTCTCAATTTCTCCACATTCTGACAGAATTATGAGTGCTCAGTTTTATGGAGGGCTCTTAAAAGCATGAAATTGACTTTTTATCATATTTTTATCATTTACATACAGTACTGCATTTGTACTTTTTGTCTGTCTTTTTGAAGTCATAAAATAAAGATAGTTCTTAGTAAAGAACCTGGGACTATGCTATTAGCCAATCGGCATTGCCATGATGTAATTTCCTTGTGAGCACTGGCAACATGTTCATTTTAATCTACATTTAGATTCAATTGATTGCTCTTTCCAGACATCTACAAAAGCAGTGCATAAAATGGCTCATAGTCACATCTTTTCCCTGTCACTTTTTTCATATCCTTCTCACTGTCAGCGTCATGACAATTCATGCCTCCCGTTTGCATGATATGACATTTCTCTTTTCACGTGGATGCGAAAAAGTCAGGTGATGGAGCGACAAAAGCATGTCAGTCAAACAGTGTAGTACAGCCACTTAAGATTCTCAGGAAGTGTGAGCAGCAGAGGCGTATAGTCTCAGAGGCCAAGGGTTTCTCTTCAGACATGGGCAGAGGAGAACATGACTGGGATAAGAATGGAACTGAAAAGGTTGCTGCATTCACAAACTCTCATGCGTTACTCAGCAGAGATATAGAGCTTAGAGTCAAGGCAAGTCACAGTAGCGTTGCTTTGCTCAAAAGACCCCAAATGTTTCAAGTACTTGGAAAGGTTTGTTTGGTAAATGTTTTATTTATAACCTGTGTGTGCGTACAAATTCATCAGCTGAAAGTCACTTTTGAGCTTTCAGTCTGTCCTATTTTTTTTTTTTGGGGGTTATTTTCTGCAGACTCCTACTTCATTATAAATCTTGGTACATGGGTTTCATCTCTGACTAGCATAAATTAGCTCAGTATTAATTCACTAAATCCCCCCTGCACAGAGATTTGTAAAGGTGCTCTCAGATGGTTTGCCTTCATTTCTTTTTCTTTCTGCTTCCTTATTGCTGTCTCTATCCTCTCATGAAGATTTCACTCAAAATGAAAGTTATATCTAGAAGGCACACATACACAAATTACATTAAATATGACAATTTAAACGTCAAACATCAACTAAGATCAAACCTAACTGGTTCTCGCACATTATGTAAACACATAACTGTCTTGTAACCCTCTCTCAAACTGATTCTTGAGTGTTTAAACGCAGTTTGAATTGATTATGATATTCCACACATTTGTTTGCCAAGTAAGCTATTTAATTAAAAAAATCCTGTTTTGTAAGACTTTATTGGTTATCTGTTAGGAAGGTTGATGTATCAATGTTTTTAGCCTTTTCAAACCAAATCTCTCATCAAAACATTAATTGAGACATTGAACACACACATGCAGTACACAAATTATATTAAATAAACCCCAGATAATCCAGCATTTATGAAGACTATGGACGTGGACCATTCTGATTGTACAAAAACATGTACTTATTGTGAAAAACACTATACAAATAAAATGGAATTTTATTCAATTGAATTGTCAACTAACGGCAAACCTCACTGGTTCTCGCATGTCACATAACCAAACATAATGGCATGCAAGAACCAATGATGTTAATGTTTGTTTGAGAATGAAAGGATACATTTCAATCTGTTCATCACACAAAGTTTGTTTATATTCTTTTTAGAGCTTACAAGTTTTGGACCTCATTGGTTTCCAAAATATGGACAAAAACAGCTGAAACATTCTTTAAAATATCTTCTTGTGTTCCACAGAAGAAGGAAAGTCATAAGAGTTTGGAACAGCATGAGGTTAAATCCCTGAAGAGTGTAGAGCCCTCTGTAATCAGAGACAGTTAGGAAAAGCCATGGCCAAGGACGACCGAGCCTCCTGACAGCTGTGTACAGCGGGTGGTGACATTTAAAGTCCAGCTGATGTCACCGTCTGCCTCAGGGCGCAGTGAATGTCTTCATGAAATGTCTTCATCGCTTCAGGTAGAGACCGCCCTTTTGTGCTGATCTCGGACCACATCTAACAAATGCTTGTCAAAACATGAAGCTTTATAATGCATTATTGTAATGTATGTGGAGGCGTGAAGAGATGCCCACAAGAACTCAAAGTCCAGTTAGATGGAAACTTTACTTTTAGTAATGAAGACATATAATTACATCAGCGGGGGTGAAGCTCTTGCCCTGCACTGATGGATTTCGCTGTTACCATTCGCTCTGGTGCCTGCAAGCAACCAAATGACTGAAAAGGCTAATTACACAATTAACTACAGACAGTGATACCCCCATTTAAGACTTAGTGACATCGGAATGTTAACTATTAACTATTAAGAATACTATTATATAAGAACATTTGGTTATTACAATGAGGTCTACTTGTGTAAACGCTCATATATACACTTGTAGCCACATAACCTCTCAAAGTGAGTTTTGGGTGTTAATAATTGTGATTATCTACACATTAATTTGCTCAGTAAGCTAATCCGTTTTAAAGAGAGCAATTTCCAATTTTGTATGACTTTGTTGGTTATCTGTTAGGAAAGTTGATCATTTATCAATGTGTTTTGCCTTCTTTGTAATAAACCTACTTAAATATTTACTACTTAATCTTTTAATGTTTAAACTTTCCCTGACAGCAGGCTCAAAAATACTGTTCAAAAAGTTGGGGCCAGTAAGATTTTGAAAGAAATTGGTAGTTTTGTTCAGCATGGATACATTAAATTGATGAAAAGTGTTAGTAAAGTCTTGTACATTGTTGAAAAAGTTCTATCTTTTAAACCTTCAATGAAAAATAAAATGTATAAGGTACCACAAAAATATTAAGCAGCACATCTGTTTTTCAACTGTGATAATAATAATAAACATTTTTTTTACTTGAGCACCAAATCAGCATATTGATGGAGCATGTGACACTGAAGGCCTGGAGAAATGTCTGTTGAAAATTAAGCTTTGCCATCACAGGAATAAATTGCATTTTAAAATATAATAACATAGTAAATGGTTATTTTAAATTTTTTTTATCAACTAAATGCAGCCTTCATGCACATTTTAACACACACACACACACACACACACACACACACACACACACAGACAAAACACTTTTAAATAATAGTGTACAAAGCACGGCGGGAAATAAAATCAATAAGTCAATAATAAACAAGGACCATATTTTATGAGAAAATATTTACAGGTTGTCTCTTAATGATAATTTTTTAAAAACATTTTCAGATTGTTGAATTCTTTTGTATTTTAAAGGAAAGTCATAAATCATGAATTATGCATTTTAGAATTTTGCATTGCTTTTTTAAGCTACAATAATCACATTGCTTAATTATCAAAGAAATAAAATGCTTGCATTCAAGTTGCATTCAAAATCCACATGACTCAAAAATCGGAGGGGAAACAGACCATTAAAAGAATCAATGCTCATTAAATGAAAGCTCATATGCGAATCTGTTAACAAGCTTGATAATGAGGTTATATCAAACATTTTGTAACCACTTATGAATAAAGAAGGCCCTATTTTCTGCTGGAGGGTTAAAAATAACTTGTGTTGCTCATTCCTGCTTTTTTTGAATTATCTAGGCCTTTTCTCCTATTATAGGATTCATCATTGGGGGTGCTGATCCCAGCACAGCGTAGAGGACCAACCACTAGCAGGAAGCAGAGTGGATAAATGAAGAAGGATTCATGTTTTCCAGGTGAGGTGAATCCTGCATGTTTACTGCTTAATTAATGTCTACCATCTGTCTATCTTCACCACACACTGGGGGACAACCATCTGCTGTCTCTTTGATCTCACCTGTCTCTCCTCACTATCTCATTTTCTGTCTATCTTCAAGAGGCCCTCACCTAAAATGACAAACCCCCCTCATAATGAGTCTGCAGAGTCAGATGAAAAGTACTTACTCTTTTTGTAACCTTTGCAGGTAAAGTCACTGGTAGTGAGAGAGTACAATGAATCCTTTATGAATATTTCAACAAACTACGCTGCTACCTTCAAATCATTTAAAACAATCCCACACAAATCAGAATGATTTATTGGAACTGCTCTGAAAGTGGAACTGTTTTTAGTTAAGCTACAGATTGAAATTTCTCTCTCCCCCTGTTTTTCCAAATGACACCATCAACCACAGTCTGTCTCATAAGTCAAGGTGAGATGTAATTGTCTTCATCCCAAAGAGAAGGTAAATCATCGTAGATCACAAAAGCTCATGTCTGTGATGATATTGAAGTACTGACCTCCATTTAAATTCTTGTTCTCTTCATGAATGAAATAAAAATCCTCTCTAAAATAAATCTATTAGAAGGAAAAAATGCAACAAAAAACAGTTGTGAATGACTGAAATTCATTTATAAAACTAATTGGAATTTTGCCTTAATGCTTTAACGTAGAGCAGTTTTAGGGCTGGGCGATATGGCAAAATCTATTGTATGATCCCCACGATTTAGATCTAGCTATCAGTGCCACAATGTCTTGGGCACACGTCTGAATGTTTTATTATTATTATTATTATTTTTAAGTTGCATAATTTAGAGATTTAAATACTAGCAGGTTTTGTTCTAAGCGAGAATAAGCAGTACTCAAAAAGTATTAATGAAAATATAATCCTAAGTAAATGTAACAATTTTTTTACTCACCAAGGCTAGCTTGTTGACAGTAATATTGTAAAAGATTATTGCAATTTAAAATAACTGTTTTCTATATAGTATATTTTGAAATGTATTTCTGTGAAAGCTGAATTTATAGGAGCCATTAATCCAGTCTTCTGCAATCCTTCATCATTCTAATATGCTGATTTGGTGCTTAAGAAACATTTTTTATTATTATCACAGTTGAAAACTGTGCAGCTTAATATTTTGACCCTTTTTTTAGGATTTGTTAATAAATAGAAAGCTCAAATGAACAGCATTTACACTCTTAAAGGGGTCATCGGATGCGACATGCACTTTTACAAGCTGTTTGAACTTAAATGTGTGTTGGTAGTGTGTGTACACAACCACCCTATAATGATAAAGATCCATCCAGTGGTTTTTTTTATCTCGTTAAATAATTTCCTCTTTCTCAAATCTAGCGGGTCTCAGATGCCTGTCTGTGTGATGTCACACAGACATGCCCCTCCCACGATTGTTTGATTGACAGTAGCGTTTCTGCACAGACTGGACTAGTGTCTTACCTTAGACCCGCCCTGAGTGAGCTGTCATCAGTCCGCCATTGTTTCACCGCCGGAGCAGATGTAGACAAGAATGACTCCTAAGTGATTGAGGTGTTCTGTTGTTGGATGTAATAATGAACAGAGCAGTCGTCATTTACTCCCGACATCTGAGCCGCTGAAGACGCAATGGATTACATTTACACAGGGATGCAAAGAAGGGAATCTTTGCAAATCGCCTGTCCTAATAACGTGCTAGTTAGCAAGTTTCACGATGAAATTGCTAACTAAGTTAGCAAGGTAAATTGAGTATTAACTGTTTTGCACCATCAATGCATCTCCGAGCAACACAGTGTTTTTTTTCTCAGCATTACACGAACCAGTAAATGGTTCAAACAGGCTATAAGTACAGTCGTTTGCTAAGTTAAATGAATTAGCATTTTAAACAAATCGGTTGATTTAAGGATTCAACTCACTCATTAAGACAGTCACTTGCTGCCACCTACTGTCGGTTGTAGTTTCATATTTTAAAAAGTAGCTCATTATTTCATTTTTGCAATCATTTAATATTTCTACATTAAAATGTTGTATTTAAACTTAACATAAAATCCATCTATGTATTTTGTTTATAGTGATTTCATTTTATTGTTAATAGCCAACATGTTTTTTTATTCAGATTGAATTTATTAAATTTAAGAATCTGACATAAAAGGACACAGATATGACAATACATTTTCATAATACATCTCTTTTTTTTTCTGCTCAGTGTTATTTCAGGGTTTTGATCTCTCAACTGAGAGATCACATCCTGTTTATTGTATTATAGTGACTATTTAATATTACATCTAAACTTTGACTAGACATGTTGCCTATTAATTGTATACAGTATATGAACCTGAACGCATATTTTAATTTTTGTGTATTTTGTGTTACTCCTTAATAATGTTCTAGTTGAGGGCATTTGTAGTATAGGTATGGGGCCCAAACATAACCTCAAGCCCAGGGGCCCCCGGCCCCGTAAGTCCTGCCCTGGCTGCGAAGAACCTTTTAAGCACCTTTATTTTTAAGAGTGTATTTGATTGTTTTTCTAACATTGTAAAAGTAATAATTTAACAATATAAAAACACTGTTCTCAACGTATACTTAGTCATCTGATTTGCTATTTTAACATCTGTATGGTGAAATCTGTTTGACTTGTTTTGTAACTTGAGTCCAATTTTAAATGTTAAAGTGAGATTTTAATACTTCAATGTCTTATGCTGTCATACAGCCATCAGTATCATCAGAGCATCTATCACATTTGAAATTCAGAGGAGATCCAACCTCTGTGCATTGACGCAGTACAGAAGCTTCTAACAGTCTGTTATTGAGCTTGGCAGCTCTCAGTGCAGCAAAGTCAGAAGAGGAGACTCAGAAATCTTCATTTACTTCTGTGCTCTAAAAGAGATATATATGGGGGCAACAAAGGACATCACTGCATAAATGCCGTTTTAACAGTATGTCTAATTAGCTGTTTCTGAGTATGCCTGTTTTTATGATCCCATATGCGGATTATTATAATTAACCAGCAGAGAAATATGATTACATATGCTCTCCAGTGTTGGAGGACAGTACAAATCTTCAGCAAATGTCAATACAGCACTCTGTATGAAAGATATTCATAAATTATCATGGGGGATTTGATAACTCAAGCAAAGCTTGTATTCTACTCTTGTTTAGTGAAGGATTAAAGTATTTGCATCGGATCTATTATTTCTGCATCAGTTGTGATGGAAGATCTTTTATAATGTTGATGCCGGAAATTTACAGTCTTACTGTGGCTCATGAATGTTAATTGCATAATGTGATCGGTCGTCTCACAGAGCCAGACTTAGACTATTGTCATAAAGTCTCTCCACATTGTAGCTTATTCTGGCTAACAATCAGCCACTTTGACAAGAAGAAACAATCTGACTGTTTAGAACATCCAGTCTTCTTTTTATGTGACATTTAGAGGTTGTAGAGGAGTCAGTTGGAGACCATGCAACAATTTTTACTTAATAATAAAACACATCAATACTGTAGACCTACATACATATTAACATGAGATTTGATTTGAAGTCCAAATCAAAAATCTATGCATCTTGACTCCTGGAAGAGGACCTAGCATGTGAGACTGACAATGGTTATTTGTAGTGTACATTCAGAAGTTTTTCCCCTGAATGTGATCCAGCAAGAACCTTGCAGAAATGTATCCTCAGTGAATAATCTGGCCTGTGATAGCACAGCAGCTCATTGTCAATTGCTAGACAAACTCATACAAGCTAATAGAAGCTAAAAGTGATGAGATGTCACTCTGGTTTTCTGTATCGATCTAGGAGATGTATTGATTTTCAGAGAAGATCAAATGTTTGAAATCTATGTATTGACCTTGCACTCATACACACAGCCTCATCATAATTTCATGTATCTTCCAAAATTCAAGGATGATCATTGTTCAGGAGGTAGACACATGTGGAAAAAACATACTTGATGGATTTTCTTATACGTATTGTTTTTCTACCAAATCCAACTACCTCCATTTCTTTTGCTCTTTAAGATAATCCAGAGGGTGTTTTGGAGTAGTGCGATCTAACCCTGGGACAGAAATCAGATCATTATTTGTCTCCTGTATTTCCCACATTCTACAAAAATGAGACCCAAAATCAATCATAAAACAAACAAACAAACAAACAAACATTTTTTAAAGGTTATTTATTTTTAGAAAAGCCAGGCATTATTAATTCTTAGATACCATAATGGTTTAAAGGAATTACAATTTATGACTGATATTTATAACCTGAACTAACCTTGTCATAAAAAGTGAAATTATCTGATGTTTTGTTGACCTTTGTGAGTTTTATTGTGATTGTTTTTTTCCCCGTTTCTGCATGTTTTTTAAAAACCTAACAAAACAAAGCAAAAAAATTTTTTAATGTAGCTTTTTCCCACTATGATATTAGGACAGTTGTATTATTTTATGCCTGTGTTGTCATCATAACATTTTCATATGATATTTTTCACTTCATGCAGATGTATTCAATCATCCCTTGTGAACAAGTGTGCCTTATTTTATAGAATGTGCAGTTGTAGTGTGCTTCACATTTTTAAATGATATTTAAAAACTGTGCTTGCAGATTATACAATAGTAATTGTTTAAAAGGCCACTGTATTTTTTCTTGTAAATAATACACTTTCATGACTGTTTCTTAACACACTTAAGTGCATTTGCATTACTACATAGAACACTTTTTAAATATCTTACATTAAAGTTTTACATTATGCTTAAATAATCTTGTCATATTTAAAGAAGCACACTTATTTTGATGTATTGACTAACATACTAAAACATGTAAAATACTTGATTATAATTTTAAGTGTATAGTGTATTCCATATTACATTTACAGTTAATTATAGATATAGTTACATAAATGACATACAAGTTTTGACAGAAATTACATTAAAATATATTATAGTTTACCATAAATGTTTGTGAGTACATTCAGGAGTATATTTTAACCATATACCTTTGTCTTCTGGGGAGTTCTGAATTCAAGATATGTATGGATGTCTGTTTGGTTTTCGAAATGAGGCACATTTTTGATTTATGACCGACAATCACTACTGGATATTCGCGCCTCAGTTATGGACAGTTATAAGCCAATGATAAAATGTACTTCTTTTTCACAATTTTTCCTAAATATGAGCATCATATCATGGATCTAATCAGAGTTGTCGCAGACTCTTCACAAACAGATTGAAAGGGTTAGTTCACCCAAAAATGAAAATTAGCCCATAAATTACTCACCCTCAAGTCATCCTAGGTGTATATGACTTTCTTCTTTCAGACGAATCCAGTCGGAGTTATATTAAAAATTGTTTTTGATCTTTCAAGCTGTTTAATGCCACTCAGCGGGTGTTGCATGCATCAGTCTAAAAGAAGTAAAATAAAAAGCGCCCATCCATAAAAAAAAGTGTCTCACACGGCTCCGGGGGGTGAACAAAGGCCTCCTGTAGCGAATCGATGCGTTTTTGTAAGAAAAATATCCATATTCAAAACGTAATAATCACTTTAATGTAGCTTGCGCCAACAGTTGTACTTTAAATATTGCCAAAATAGGCCACATTACCAATTGTATTATACCAATTCAACTTTGAGATGAAAGTGTATGGTATGTCTTCAGTGGACTAGATTATGAGACTATGATGCCACTACTGATGGCATAACTGACTGCAATATCAGTGTGCATTGACTTGAGACCAGCAACCCTTTTGAGCACTCTCAGAATAAATCGATTTGATTAACTTTGACGGGAATAGATTAATGGCTCTTTTAGGAGCAGCACCGAGAATATACTTGTGGAAATTGGTTGTGTCTGGAATTACTTTGCTTGATGAGGCCATTCTTCTTACCATTCGGCTGAAGTGATTTTATACTGGTGTGTGTGTATGTTATTATGATGTCAATGATTTTGATTTGTGGAAGGCAGGAGATTATTACAGATTATAGAACTAAAGGAGGAATAAAGGTGTTTGTAATCACTTAAGGACAAGCCAAGGACAAGGCAATGCCTCTGATATAGAGGTGATACTTTAACTATTGTGCCATAGAGAGATTGTATTCCTGGGATTTATGCCCAGTTGCAACAAAACCCCTAAATTAAGAAAACATATCCATGGATGCCAAGTAAAACATTTCATTACATTTGACCCACTCTTAAAAATAAAGGTGCTTCACGATGCCATAGAAGAACCTTTTTGTCTAAATGGTTCCATAAAGAACTTTTAACATCTGAAGAAACTTTCTGTTTCACAAAAGGTTCTTTGTGGTGAAAGAAGGTTCTTCAGATTATAAAAAGGTAAGAAAGAGATGGTTCTTTAAAGAACCTTTGACTGAATGGTTCTTTGTGGAACCAAAAATGGTTCTTCTATGGCAACGCTGTGAAGAACCTTTTGAAGCACCTTTATTTTAGTATAGCTTACTTTGAAACAGCAAACACCAACATGAAACGCAGTGAATGTACAGACACTCTTTGTGGATGAACAGGCCCATCTATTCAAGCAAAACAATCATTAAATGTTAAACTAACCAGCACTAATGGCGGCAGCGCTCAATGACTAACAACAGCACTGTTTAATTTTCTCTCTTGTGCAATAAATGGATTTCAATCCATTTTCACATTTCTGAAACAAATGAGTCATACTTCAGACATTTTTTTTGTTTTAGAAATTGATTAGTTCCTGCCTTTTCACTGCCTTTCTTACAGACCAACACTAACGTCTCTAGGTTACGTATATAACCATGGTTCCCTGAGGGAACGAGATGCTGCGTCGAGATTCGCTTTGGGAATGTCCCTGCGTGACCACGTTCTGAAGCACGTGTAAAATCAGTCCAATGGAGCAGCGAGACGTCACGAGCGGGGTGACGTGAGCGCCAGGAAGTATAAAAGCGCATCCGGCAGAGCGCAAGTTAGCTTCGATGAAGTAGCGCCTGGAGGGATGCAGGGAGTATGGCAAAGAGACGCAGCAT
>NW_015536535.1:1727424-1727814 GCF_001515605.1 Sinocyclocheilus anshuiensis
CTGCCAGAAAATCTACTAAGGGAACCAGCCTCTCGAGGCTGGCCTCTGGTTTTATTAGAGGAGCCAGTTCGGTGCCCTGAAGCGGATGACTGGCAGGGAACAACCGGAACAACCGCTGTAAGCTCAAATTAATTCAGATCGATCAAAATATTGTGGGGTTACTACCTATTATTATTATTATTATTATTATTATTGGGGGGAGGGGTACATTATTTTTTATGAATGACGCAAGGGTTGTAACATCAGTGCAAATTCTCATATTTCACGTGACCATTACACAATGTAACAACAATAACATATATAAATGAATGAACGCACCCTAAAGAGAGCAGCCCGGAAAATGGAGCGCAGCTGGAGGAAAACAAAACTAGAGGTATTTCGTATTGCTTG
>NW_015536535.1:1727908-1733586 GCF_001515605.1 Sinocyclocheilus anshuiensis
AACTAGTTAATTACAGACTGATCTCGAATCTCCCTTTTCTGTCCAAGATACTAGAAAAGGTAGTATCCTCACAATTATATTCCTTCTTATAGAAAAATGGTTTCTGTGAGGATTTCCAGTCAGGATTTATACCGTATCATAGTACTGAGACTGCTCTCATTAGAGTTACAAATGACCTGCTCTTATCATCTGATCGTGGTTGTATCTCTCTATTAGTGCTACTGGATCTTAGCGCTGCGTTCGACACAATTGACCAGGGCGGACTGGCCATCTGGACGTTCTGGAGAAGTCCAGAATGGCCATCCACCCAATGGCTGTCAGCCTGGGGTGCGTTTCCCAAAAGCAACTATGGTCGCAAGTTCCGTCGTTACCAATAGAGTTAAATGGAATGAACCACCATAATTAGCTAACAATGTTTTTGGAAACGCACCCCTGGCTGGTTCATCATCAAAGAAAAAGTGTCAGATTAAGTGACGTTGACGGTCGACAAAAGGGGGCTCTAATGCAATCTATTTTTGCTTAATGCTTATAAGAAACTGAAACTGACGTGAAGGAGAGTGGGCTCTGATGGCAAGCAAAAAACTTGAAGATAAAGGCAGTTGGGAGGAGCTAAAAGATAAAAAAAGCAAACAGTTACATCAGGTTACCTTTGTCCACGTCTCTCGCTATAGAGCATGTGGCCTATGCACTATAGTAAAATCCTAGGACAACCCTAGTCCGAGTGTCTACTGCTATTTATCACTCCGCATTGTCTTACATGAATATTCCATTCATTCATAAAGAGAGAGCAGCGATTCTACAACAGGTTACATTTCAGAGATACTGAGTTAGAAAATAGAGTAAATGAAGTAGCCTATAATATGATTAGTCTGATTAACATGGCATAAACACACAGACACAGAGAGAGAGACAGACAGACAGACAGACATATGAATACTCAAACTGAAGAATTCTGTTGTTTCAGGTTTCTAGATTCTAGGTTTGTTTATCATTGTCATATTATACATTTTGCATTCTACCCTTTTTATGTAGATTTAAAGTATTTTAGTTCATACAATAATACATTTATTTCAATCCCCTGCTGAAAAAAAAATAGAAACCATCACATAATTTGTAATGTTTTTACTGGTTATAATGAAAATTGTATTGGTTTTAATGAAAACTGTAATGGCGCCTGTTGGTCTCTACTGGTAATTGGTCGCCTTCTGTTGGTGGCTTTTGTTAAAACCACTAAATCCTAATGTAATATGTCCCAAAACACACTTCAGGAAACCATTATTGATGGTTTGTAATGTTTGTAATGGTATTTGCAGTGGAAATCATTAGAATTTCTGTGATGGTTTCTATTGTTTTTGTCAGCAGGGTGACCATGGGTTTTGAGATATTATATGCCATAAATGCGATAGGATTGCAGTAATATTGTGAGATAGTAGCGAGTTGTGTTGTGGTGGGTCTATTTGGGAGAAAATCCAGGGCCGTTTTTTACTCCCAGTCCATCCCTGTTTGCCACTATTTATTTATTTATACCTATTGACCACAACATTCTTTTGAATAGACTAGAAAATGTTGTTGGCATTAGTGGAAGTGCATTTGCATGGTAAATCGTACTTATCTGACTGCCATCAATTCATAGCAGTGAATGAAGAGGTATCATACTGATCACAAGTGCAGTATGGAGTACCTCAAGGCTCAATACTAGGGCCGTTACTTTTCACACTTTACATGTTAACCTTGGGAGACATCATCAGGAAACACAGTGTTAGCTTTCACTGTTATGCTGATGATACTCAGCCACTAGATGATAGTATTAGCCCGGTTCTGTCAATACTGCACTAGCTCCCTATTAAACAAAAAAATCAATTAAAATCTTGCATATTACTTATAAAGACCTGAATGGTTTAGCACCTCAGTATTTGAATGAGCTCTTATTGCATTATAGTCCTCCACGTCCGTTGCGTTCTCAAAACTCTGGCCATTTGATAATACCCAGAATATCAAAATCAACTGCGGGCGGCAGATCCTTTTCCTATTTAGTGCCCAAAATCTGGAATAACCTACCTAACATTGATCGGGAGGCAGACACACTCTGTCAGTTTAAATCTAGATTAAAGACCCATCTCTTTAACCTGGCTTACACATAACAAATGTTAAAAAACCTCATAAAGTGAAATTTTCATGCCATGGGACCTTTAAAGGATTTTTAGGCTGCATTAATTAGGACAAACTGAACCGGGAACACTTCCAATAACACCCGATGTACTTGCTACATCATTAGAAGAATAGAATCAATGCTAATATTAGTCTGTTTCTCTCTTATTCCGAGGTCACCGTAGCCACCAGATCCAGTCTGTATCCAGATCAGATGGTCATTGCAGTCACCCGGATCCAGTACGTATCCAGACCAGATGGTGGATCAGCACCATGGAGTTTTGGTTCCTTGCTGCTGTCACCTCTGGCTTGCTTAGTTGGGGACACTTAATTTCCAGCGATATCGTCGACTTGATTGCACAGATACTATTTGTGACTAACTGAACTGAGCTGGATGATGACATCACTGAATTCAACGATGAACTGCCTTTAACTGAAAATTGAGTGTTTACTATTGTCATTTTGCATTATTGACACACTATTTTCCTATTTAATGCTGTAAAGTTGCTTTGACACAATCTGCATTGTTAAAAGCACTATATAAATAAAGGTGACTTGACTTGACTTGACTTGACTCACCATGTGTGCATTTGAACAGCCTCTTTCAAGGCCTCTGAAGACTGGCCCTGGAAGTACATTTCTACATTTTTTACTGTAATTACTTATATTTTGATTTTAACTTTTTATTTGCTTATTTACATAGTTGTTAGACTTTAATATTTAGACTTTAATTGTTTAGACGTTAATATTTCAATAGATAACCCAAAATGTCAAGGTTACAAGGAATTTTTCATGCACCTGCCAAATTGAAATATTGTTTTTAAATTATTTTTTATTTTGCAAAACAATTTAGAGTCAAAATATTTTAGAATAGTTAATAAACTTATAGATGGGTATGGAATGATGCCTGTTATATTGTGTTTCTTAAATATCAAATTTTTAAATCAAACAATCAATCATTCAATCAATCAATCAGTTAAGGAACATTCAAGGGCTGTCACCATATTTTGAGAATGACCGATGTAAGCAAAAGCTGCACTGAACACTCACCAGTGTTTCCTATCCGCTTGTTAAGTCTGACGTCAAGCGTCACCACTTCCGCGTCCAAACGCTCTATCAGATACCATGAGAAAACCACAAAAGGTGCTAATATACACTCACAATGTGATATAATACTACAAAAAAATATACATAATTCTAACCTTTAACTCCATACCGAAATCCCAGATAGCCAGACAATGAAAATATAAATATAAATAAATAAATATAAAAATTATTTGTGTTTGGGACGCTGTGAGCATGGAGACTGTAGTGTACACCGTAAGTTTTAAAATGTTTAGCTTAAATATTTAATATGAATAAACAGTGCTCATAAACGGCTGCTGAGGTAGTATTCTCAAGTGAAGCGAGTTGAGGCTTGGACCGGGAAACTGCGCTTCTTACGTCACCACTTAACAAGCGCTGATATTGAAGATATAACTCTTCAAAAACCATCACTGCATGCAAATGAAAAATAAAGAACAGCTTTGATATCCATGATAGACAGTCCCTACCAATAACACTGATGTCCAGTGAAGGAAACACTGCTACACCTTTATAAATAGTATCCTCACTCACTCCACAGAAAGTGAGAAAATCTTGCATAACATAAGAGGCTGATGCGAAAGATGCTACAAATGCTGATAGGGGCTGGTGTGATGCTGAAAAACAGTGAGATCTAACTGAATAGATCAGGAGGTGTTATAGTCCATTAGGAAAGGCTTAAAGACTGTATAAGGCATCGGAATCTGCAAGAGAAAAAAGTTACATAAATGTATATTAGTCTGATCTGTACTGTAGAAAAGATATGTGATAGCTCAAATCAATAAAAGTAAAAGCAGAATTTACTAAACTTAATCCTCATTAATCCATCCTTTCACTGAAGGGTTTTCTTGGGCTTTATTAGAACAATGCATTGCTCAATAAATACCAAATTGGCCATGAAAGCTTGCATTAAAAAGCTACATTTTACTGAAACACATTACAGCTATCTCTTTTGTGAATCTTGTGCATTTGGATAGCAAATATTTCCACAGAAATGCATTTAGAATAGAGCAAATAGAAAAGAACATGTTGAGGCAAAAAAAGCAGCTACTCATCTAATGAATAGACCAATTAAAGTCCATTCATTCATTCATTCATTCATCATATTTTCATCCAGTTGCTTTCTCCAAAATATATCTTTAATATATATCTTATATACCACCTTTGTACACTTATTATCGGCTTACAACTGCTTAAAATTTAAACTGTACATGATTACAATTAGCACAGGTTTTATAATTCTTTATTAGAGGTGACTGACTGATCATAGCCCTCACTGAGTTAATGAATCTCAGTTTGAGTGAACATTGACAAAATTATCCACATAATAATACTTTTTTCACTCAAAAACTAAGATGCATAAGCTCAGATCAGTGAGGCCTATTACCAATCAGTTCCAAAAGGAAATACAAAACCTGTGCTAATTGAAAGAAAACATGTTGACAAAAAAATAATGATTTGGTCATAATATAGCGTAATGAGATTCACCAGCAATTTTTAAAATGCGTTTTTTTTTTTTGACTGGGAACAGAATAAATAATAAATAAATAAGATAAAGAAAGATAAAGAATTTTCTGCACAGCACATTTAGGGGTAAATAAGGTACAAAGATACCATTTAGAATTTGTACCTTAGTGTACCACCTCAGTGACAGCTTTGTACCTTATTTTCTGAGAGTGTAGGATACAAGAAAAAAAATAGAGATCTGTGCTAGTATCCTAAAATTATGCTTTCAAAGACGTACAATCCCAAAACCTGTGCATTCCTGACCTTCAAGATTATTTAATTCAAGTTTATTTTGTATAGCGCTTTTCATGATACAAATCGTTGCAAAGTAACTTTACAGCAAATTAAGTTTCTACAATATTTAGTGGTAGCTTATCAGTGGTGACTGCCAGTTAATGTACATATGGCAGAAATGTACGGAAAAATAAATTAAAGACGTAATCAATTAAAGACGTAATCAAACAGACGATGAACACTATTAACAGCAATTATTATATGATGCTATCAAACTTATAGCAAAATTTCGTAGTTCTGTATGTTGTTTCATGGTTGCCATCATCTGAGGTCCTCTGAGGGGTTGGCATCATCTCTTCTCAGGTGTTCTGGATCCAGACTGAAGCTTGTACATAATTAGCGTAGCTGCTGTTCCAACCAAGCAAAATTGATTTGTTTATACGAGTTTCTTTCTTGAGAGAATGGATATTACTTTTGTACCATACCAGTTTTTCTCTAACCTTTTTCAATTTGATGGGGGCAACAGCTTCTGATGTATTAGAGAAGATAGTGCCCATGTTGCTTGTCATTTTGTCTAGTTCTTGTGTATTTATGGGTACACAGAGCAGTTGAGATATATCAGGCAGGTTATTTGTAAATCTGTCTTTGGTGGCTGGAACAATAGTTCTGCCAATTAGCGCTTTATCAACAGTAACCTATATATCTGA
>NW_015536535.1:1733670-1733950 GCF_001515605.1 Sinocyclocheilus anshuiensis
TATCAACAGTAACCAATAGGTCTGAGAGGAAATCTGCAAATTCTTTTAGGAAATCTGTATACGGCCCTGGTGGTCTTTACACAGTAGCCAGAGCAAGAGATACGATAGTTCCCTTTAATTCGGTCACTCTCGACGTCACGTCGGATGACCGACGAATTGGGATCTCACCTAGAGAGACCAATCCACTTCGAGTGTAAACTAAACGGGTATGCGATTATTGCATCCAGCTGCCGCTGATCACAGCGTGAGTATAAGTAGGCAGCAGATGCAGCGCATATTC
>NW_015536535.1:1735454-1736129 GCF_001515605.1 Sinocyclocheilus anshuiensis
GGTATGCGATTATTGCATCCAGCTGCCGCTGATCACAGCGTGAGTATAAGTAGGCAGCAGATGCAGCGCATATTCAGCTTTTCGCTTCGGAGCCGAGCGGTTCTATCGTTCTGCTCCTGACCTTCTGCTTAACCGAGTGATCTATGCGAGTTCAAGCACGCTCTTCGAGGGCTCTCGTGCTGGCAGTACGGCGCTTCAGCGGCAGTGGTTTTCCCGTGTCGAGTGGGTTGCACACATCAGACTGCACTACCCCGTGTGTGTTGCCGGCGGCCATCTCCCCTCTTCGCTTCAGCATACTAAAAGAGCATTTCTAAAAGAGCATTTCTAAAAGAACATTCACGGGTGGAATGTCTTTTTAAAGACGCATCTTTTTAAAGATGCCTTCCCATCCGTGCGTTTCTGGATGCGGTTGTTAACTGGCGCCGGGTGATGGTCACGATCGCTGCCTCTCGTGTCTGGGCATTAAGCACGCTGAGGCGGCTTTCGTGGATGACTCATGCTCCCATTGCGGGGGTATGACCATCTCGGAGTTGCGGACCAGACTCCGTTACCTGCAAGGGGGCGGAGTGCCCGTGCCACTGCCTAGATCGCGGGCTCCCTCTGGTGACAGCCGGGGGCGTCCCTTTCCTGGCGGTGGGCGGACTGGTCTTACGGTCACGGTGAGGAATTCCCCTC
>NW_015536535.1:1736395-1737107 GCF_001515605.1 Sinocyclocheilus anshuiensis
TGTTTCTGGGTGCGGTCGTTACCTGGCGCCGGGTGATGGTCACGATCGCTGCCTCTCGTGTCTGGGCATTAAGCACGCTGAGGCGGCTTTCGTGGACGAGTCATGCTCCCATTGCGGGAGTATGACCGTCTCAGAGTTGCGGACCAGACTCCGTTTCCAGCAAAGGGGCGGAGTGCCCGTACCACTGCCTAGATCTAGGGTTCCCTCTGGCAGCAGCCGGGGGGGCCCTACTTCTGTCACTGGTCGGACTGGTCTTACGGTGACAGTGAGGAACTCCCCTCCGAGGAACCAACCAATTGGTTTCTCGGGGTGGCTCTCGCTGGTTCTCAGGGCCCCACCCCAGTGCCTTTCTTCCCGGAGGTGCATGATGAGTTCACTGGGTCATGGAAGGCACCTTTCACTGCCAGAAACCGCCCCAGTGGCTCATCCTCCCTCACCACCCTTGATGGTGGCACAGCGCGAGGGTACATGGAAGTTCCCCAGGTGGAGCGGTCGGTTGCGATCCAATTGTGTCCAAATGCCGCTACCACTTGGCGGGGCAAGCCGTTGCTCCCCTCCCGGGCCTGTAGACACTCGTCGGCTCTGATCGGCAGTGCTTATACGGCCTGTGGAGAAGCTGCATCCGCCTTACACGCTTCGGCGTTGTTGCAAGTGCACCAGGCCAAGGCACTGAGGGACTTGCACGAGGGTGGTCACGACCCGGAAGTTCTCA
>NW_015536535.1:1737551-1737703 GCF_001515605.1 Sinocyclocheilus anshuiensis
CTCTGGCTGTGTCTGGCCGACATGCGCGAGACGGACAAGACACGATTCTTGAACGCCCCCGTGTCCCGTGTCGGTGGAGAACTTTGCCCAGCAGTTCTCTGCTGACCAAAAGCAGACTGAGGCCATCAGGTACATCCTGCCCCGGCATGCAG
>NW_015536535.1:1737981-1738239 GCF_001515605.1 Sinocyclocheilus anshuiensis
GAGCTACCCAGCCCGTCTCGATGGCTCCTTCGAACCGTCAGGCTCGGCTATGCGATTCAGTTCGCCCGGCGCCCTCCCAAGTTCAGGGGCGTCCACTTTACTTCAGTGAAAGCGGCAGATGCACCTGTCTTGCGTGCAGAGATCACAGTCCTGCTGGTGAAGGATGCGATAGAGCCGGTCCCTCCAGCCGACGGGGTTTTACAGCCCTTACTTCATTGTACCCAAGAAAGGCGGTGGGTTGAGACCGATCTCCGATCT
>NW_015536535.1:1741650-1742364 GCF_001515605.1 Sinocyclocheilus anshuiensis
TGAGGACGGGGTTTTACAGCCCTTACTTCATTGTACCCAAGAAAGGCGGTGGGTTGAGACCCATCTTGGATCTGCGCATCTTGAACCGGGCCCTTCACAGGCTCCTGTTCAAAATGCTCACGCAGAAGTGCATCTTCAGGTGCATCCGTCCGCAAGATTGGTTCGCAGCAATCGAACTGACGGACGCGTACTTCCATGTGTCGATCCTTCCGCACCACAGGCCATTCCTGCGGTTTGCGTTCGAAGGACAGGCATATCAGTACAAGGTTCTCCCCGACGCAGAGGATCTCTTTTCTCGGTATGGAGTTGGACTCGGTCGAACAGACAGCATGCCTCACGCAGGAACGTGCTCAGTCGGTGTTGAACTGCAGCCGATGAGCTGTCTCGAGCTGCGCTCCCGGGAAATTGGCGACTCCATCCCCAGACGGTCCAGCTGATTTGGAGACGTTTCAAGAGGGCATTCGCATTCTCAACTACCTCGACGACTGGCTCATACTCACTCAGTCTCAGGATCTGTTGTGCGAACACAGGGACGTGGTGCTCTCACACCTCAGCCTGTTGGGCCTTCGGGTCAACTGGGTACTGACTCAGAGACGGTGCACGCTTTGGCACCCGCGTCCAGACCTCTGAAAACTTCATGTCTGGTACCTGGACGGGACGCGGAGGTTCTAGGTGACCTACCCCAAGAGGTAGTTGACACCATCACTTCAGCGA
>NW_015536535.1:1743255-1743802 GCF_001515605.1 Sinocyclocheilus anshuiensis
CCAGACGTGGCGGAGCGTCCGGCGCCAGGCCTTCACTCGTTGAATCCTCGAGAACCGGTAGAAGGCTGGGTTCCCTATTAGAGACCTAAGTGGATCCCATATGTGTAAAGTTCACGGTATGGCCTCAGAGCCCATGTTTCCCCGGTAGACTTCTGGTATTCCAAGAGGGCTACAATCACCTCCAATCTTCCATATGCACCTAAGGAATGTTCATGTGTGTATTTGCTTCCGAAACCTCCTTCGGGAAGGATGGAGCTTCCGCAACGTCCCTGTCCCAAGTGGAACGGGTACGTTTTCCCAGTGTTATCCAGTCTTACTGAGTGGGTAGTGCTACGATAACAGTGACTGGCCTTCTTGTTGTGAGCCCCGGCCTACACCAAAAAGGGGTGCAGGGGGCACGCACAAGACACTGGAAGGGGCAGCAGCATTATTGGCGCTTTGGTAGGGATCCCAATTCGTCGGTCACAACGTGAATCGTAGTGACCGACTGAAAGGGAACATCTCGGTTACGTATGGAACCCTCGTTCCCTGAAGGAGGGAACGGAGA
>NW_015536535.1:1743958-1744177 GCF_001515605.1 Sinocyclocheilus anshuiensis
GGTACGTTTTCCCAGTGTTATCCAGTCTTACTGAGTGGGTAGTGCCATAGCAGCAGTAGCTGGTCCTCTTGTGGTAAGCCCTGCCCTGCGCCAAAAAGTAGTGGCGCAGGAGACTCCTACAGGACACTGGAAGGGGCAGTATCTGTGGCCATATGGTAGGGATCCCAATTCGTCGGTCATCCGACGTGACGTCGAGAGTGACCGACTGAAAGGGAACGT
>NW_015536535.1:1744278-1745798 GCF_001515605.1 Sinocyclocheilus anshuiensis
TGCTGCCTTATTATACTCACGCTGTGATCAGCGGCAGCTGGATGCAATAATCGCATGCCAATGTACATTGGCTCATTTAGTTTACACTCGAAGTGGATTGGTCTCTCTAGGCGAGATCCCAATTCATCAGTCATCCGACGTGACGTCTCCATTCCCTCCTTCAGGGAACGAGGGTTACCATACGTAACTGAGATGATTTCTTTTGCATATCTGACAGTGTAACATAAAGCAGAAGTATTTTGAATTAGTTAAACCTGTATCCTGTCTTCTGTGTAACATTGAGAATATCACTATATATTGTTGCAACACCGCCGCCACGACCAGTCTGACAAGAGGACTCAGGACACAGCCCTGTGGAGCTCCTACGTTCAGGGTGATGGAGTTGGAGGTGAACTGGCCTACTTTCACCACTTGAGGTCTACCAGTGAGGAAATCTAGAATCCAGTTGCAGAGTGAAGAATTCAGGCCGAGGTCCAAGAGTTTAGATGCTAGCTTGATGGGGACTATAGTATTGAAAGCTGAGCTATAGTAGATGAATAGCAGCCTTACATAGTTCCCATTGCTGCTGTCAATGTGCATGAGGGAAGAGTGCAGGACGTGAGAGATGGCATCTTCAGTAGATCTGTTGGGACGATAGGCAAACTGAAGTGGGTCTAAAGTATCAGGGATGGAGGAGCAAATGTTGTTCTTTATAAGTTTCTCAAAGACCTTCATGACTATTGACGTGAGGGCAACTGGACGATAGTCATTCAGGCAAGAGGGGTTATTGTTCTTAGGCACAGGGATGATGACAGATTTTTTAAAGGGGGTGGGGACCACCGAGATAGCAAGGGACTCATTAAAGATGGATGTAAACAAGCCAGCGAGCTGATCAGCACAGGACCTCAGAACACAGCCAGAAATACCATCAGGACCTGCTGCTTTCCTGACGTCCACTCGCTTTAGGGCCCTCCGAACCTCATCCTCCGACACGGTGATCACATGATTATCGCTGCTCTGTCTGCAGCTTCCTGACGCGCTGATCGGCAGAGTCGCGCTACCTCGATTGCATTCAAAGCGGCTGTAGAAAGAGTTTAACTCGTCAGCCAGCGACGGGTCTGCTCTCACAGCTGCAGAGGATTTATTTCCAAAGGCACAGATGGTCCTCAGTCCCTGCCACATGCGTCGAGAGTCATTGAGCTGAAAATGAGACTCTATTCGTTCCCTGTATCGGAGTTTGGCGGCTCTTACCGCCCGTCGGAGATCATAGCACGATGCTTTGTACTCACTCATGTTCCCCGACGACAGACCGGCGTTGTATGCGGCAGTGCGTTTGTTTACTGCAGCACGGATTGTTCTGTCCACCCACGGTTTCTGATTTGAGAAGGTCCTTAAAGTTTTTGTATCTGTTGCTTGTTCGGTTAGCGTGTTTACAAAGCTTAATGCTACATCCGTGAACTCGCTGACGTCAGATGAACTCGCTCTGAACATGTCCCAGTCGACGTCATCAAGAGCCGCCTGTAGCATAGCTTCTGAGTGGG
>NW_015536535.1:1746116-1784183 GCF_001515605.1 Sinocyclocheilus anshuiensis
GGACCTCAGAACACGGCCAGAAATCCCATCAGGACCTGCTGCTTTCCTGACGTCCACTCGCTTTAGGGTCCTCCGAACCTCGTCCTCCGACACAGTGATTACATGATTATCGCTGCTCTGTCTGCAGCTTCCTGACGCGCTGATCGGCAGAGTCGCGCTGCCTCGATTGCATTCAAAGCGGCTGTAGAAAGAGTTTAACTCATCAGCCAGCGACGGGTCTGCGCTCACAGCTGCAGAGGATTTATTTCCAAAGGCACAGATGGTCCTCAGTCCCTGCCACATGCGTCGAGAGTCATTTAGCTGGAAATGAGACTCTATTCGTTCCCTGTATCGGAGTTTGGCGGCTCTTACCGCCCGTCGGAGATCATAGCACGATGCTTTGTACTCACTCATGTTCCCCGACGACAGACCGGCGTTGTATGCGGCAGTGCGTTTGTTTACTGCAGCACGGATTGTTCTGTCCACCCACGGTTTCTGATTTGAGAAGGTCCTTATAGTTTTTGTATCTGTTGCTTGTTCGGTTAGCGTGTTTACAAAGCTTAATGCTACATCCAGATGAACTCGCTTGGAACATGTCCCAGTCGACGTCATTAAGAGCCGCCTGTAGCATAGCTTCTGAGTGGCAGGACCAGCGCGTCACAACTCTCAGCACTGGGGGTTCTTGAACGAGCCTTTGTTTATATTCCGGTGTGAGGAAAATGGCGGCATGGTCCAATTTGCCAAAAGCCGGTAGTGAGCGAGCTTTATAGGCATTCTTCTACTGAGAGTAGCAATGATCCAGTGTATTTGGTCCTCTAGTTGGACAGGATATATGTTGATAAAAGTTCGGCATGACCTGCCTGAGGTTGGCTTTGTTAAAGTCCCCCGCGATGATAAAAGCAGCGTCAGGATGTTTGTTAATGTAACCGCTGAGCACATCGTGAAGCTTAGACAAAGCCAAGCTGGTGTCTGCCTGTGGTGGAATGTAAACAGCAGTAACGATGATAGATGAAAACTCCCGGGGCAGATAGAATGGGCGGCAAATAATGGATAAATGTTCCAGATGAGGCGAGCAGGAGCGCGACAGAGTGGAGATATTCCTGGGGTCACACCATTTCTTGTTAATCATGAAACACACTCCACCACCTTTGGATTTCCCGGCCTCGGCTGTTCTGTCCATCCTTAAAACAGAGAAGTTATCAGACGGCGTTACAGCAGTGTCCGGGACCAAGGTCGTTAGCCATGTTTCAGACAAACAAAGGATGTTACAGTCCCTGATGTCCCGTTGGAAACTTATCCTGGCTCTGAGATCGTCCACCTTATTCTCTAAGGATTGGACATTCGCAAGCAGAATGCTCGGCAGAGGAGGGCTGTGTGCTCTTTGCCTCAGTCTGTTGTGAATCCCAGCGCGCTTCCCGCGGTGTTTCTTAATCCGTCACCGCGGTGGGTTGTTCAGGTGGCCATTGTTCATCTCGGCGTTCCGGAGAATTTCAGATGGCCACGATGGGTTGGAGGATAAAGTGTCCTGAAACAGGTTAGTGTAGCGGTGTCCAATGTCCAAAAGTGTTCTTTTGTCGTAAGTGATCAGTGCAGACGATATGTGTGTAAAAAGAGAGAGCAAAAGAAAGTACAAAAGTAAATAAAAGCACAATCTAAGTGGAGCGACCTGGACGGCGTCCGAACTCAGCAGCGCCATCTTGGAAAAAAAAGAATTTAGCTACAATTGTGTGTGTGTGTTTTGTTGCTGTGACTTGGGAAGTTTAAGTGTGTGAAGTGTGTGTGTTTGCAATCAGTGTGTGTAGCACATATCACCCACGTTGCAGGTTCCTTTCCTCTTTCGTGTCCTCGTCGATACGTGGGAAGCGGACCTGACACGATGATCATCGTCGCGGGTGATGTGCTTCACACTGTCTCGAGCAGACTCCTGAAGTCCCTCTTCAGACCTTCAAAGCTATTAATCTGCTAGCATGTTTCCTTATTATTATTATTATTATTATCATTATGGTTTTTATTTTATATTTTACTGTGCATAACCAAAACTACTCACTTTACCCATTTTCATTACCGACCATGTAAGTCTGCATGAAGTCTCCACTGAACAACAGACAAGAGAAACAAACACCCTACAAGCACAGTACTGTTTCTAATTTTTATTTCTCAGGCCTAAACAGAGAGTAAATGTCTGATTTTTTTTTTTTGCACATAAGAATAAAAATACTCTCTCTGTTCCAGTTTTCTCACACTTTTGAACTGAGCACTTTTCTAACAATAGAGATTACATAGATTACATAACTGCAGGGCAAAAGTCTTCATTTGTAATTTATAATATACTAAAAATACAATATGTATCATGGCAAGCAAATGGTTGGGGTAATTAAATCGTCAAGGGAGGCAAAGAGAGGTCTTAATTAAGTTACGAAAACGGCATACGCTAGAGCCCCAGAGGAATTTCCAGTGGAGCTTGACATGCTGTGACTTATAATGTAATTATAGCTTTAATACCAAGCTAAAAACCAATGCAAACAAAATGCTTTCGCTTCTCTCACTGTTTAGTCACTTAGACCTGCGGTCATAACCTAACGTGATAAAGAAAGCTGTAATCTGGATAAATATGCGGAAAATCACAACTCAAAAAACATTGTTCAGTGTTAAAAACACGATCATGATTTTTGGCCAAATAGTTGTGGCAAATACTGTTTTCACTAGATTTATTCCTGCAGGAACATGTGCCACATGCAAAGTCAAAAAAATCTGTTTAAATAAGGTGGTAGTGATTATCATAACTTAATAATAGGCTAAAAACGATGTAGGAGCGTCTTTCTCATCACTATTGTGTGAACAAGGTTTAGTGCTTTAAGGAGGCTGACCTTACATTTAATGCACTCTAAGATGATTTAGATGGAAAAACATCTGCTAAATGGCATGCAATCTTGCACTGCTGCTGTAGGCAGAGAAGCACAAGAGAAGAGGGCATGAGTCAGCAGATCTCAGTCAGACCTTCATCTACAACAGCTTCACACCCACAGACCATATTTACTCAGTGTGTCACTCAATGTAGTTTTTTTTTTCTTTGTTACAAACAGAAATATATTAGAATATAAGTGAAGCCCAGAGTTCATGCAAGTCTAAGCAGTCAATGAAATCAGTATGATTATTCAGTACTGAATCTTCCTATTAAGCAATACTCTATACTGGTTAAAAGTTTGGAATAACACTTTAGTTTAGGGACAATTCTCACTATTAACTAGTTGTTTATTAATATGCATAGTACTAGCATATTGGCTGTTTATTAGTACTTATAAAGAACATATTAATGTCTTATTCTGCATGAACATTATTCAGAACCTTTAATCCTACCCCATACCTAAACTTAACAGCTACCTTACTAACTATTAGTAAGCAGCAAATTAGGGGTTTTCTGAGACAAAATGAATAGTAGTTAATAGTTAGTTAATAGTGAGAACTATTTCCCAAACTAAAGGGTGACCAAGATTTTTTATTGTTTTGGAAAACATCTCTTATGCTCACTGAAGCTGCATTTATTTGATTAAAAATACAGTAAAAACAGTAATGTTGTGAAATATTAAAATATAAAAACAATACTTTTTTTTAGCAGCCATTAATCCAGTTTTCAGTGTCACATGATCATTCCGAAATCATTCTAATATGCTGATTTGGTGCCCAAGTAACATTTCTTATCATGACTAAGGTAAAAAACAGTTAGTGCTGTTGAATATTCTTGTCAACCATGATGCTATTAAAAAGATTAATACTTTTATTCAGCAAGAACGTATTCAACTGATCAGACGTAACCTGGAAAAAATGTATCACAGTTTCCGCACAAATAATAGATAGCAAAAACTGTTTTCACTGTTGACATAATAACAAAAACCAGAACACCATTTATAATTGATAATAATTAAGCACCAAATCAATATATTAGAATGATTTCTGAATGCTCAAGTAGCACTGAAAACCGCAGTGACGGCTGCTGATAAGGATCAAGGATAAAGTTGTATTTTAAAATACATTAAAATAAAAAAAAGTTATTTTAAATTGTAATAGTAATTCTTCTGTAATAATAATGACTGAATCCACTTATTCGAAATGGCAGAGGAAGACATTATCCGAGCATATTGTTTGTGACCTTACGCTACTTTGCATTGTTCTTAGTAGATTGCGTTGGTCATCCTGTAAATGAGATGTTGTGTCTGCGTTCTTTACTGTAATTTGTGCATTGTCAATAGATCACCCCACTTTCCACTCACATTGGCGCTTTTTTGGAATTGCACTTTTGCACTAATTTGCCTTGTTTGGTAAATCTGGCCCTTGGTGAGTGAAAAGAGACTTCTTCATTATTCTGTCATGTAATTATATATATTTTTTTAAATCATGGCTGACCTGTTAAATACTCCAACTGATGCAGGAAATACATTTGAACAGAATCAGTTATTAATCTGTTGCCACCAGCAAGAAGCATTGACACAGTATTTGACGTAATCTCACCCCATGTCATCTATTAGCAAGGTGGGCAAGTGTTACGACTGTGATAAGCAGGAGTCGAATCAAAACACATCAGACTGCCATATAATCAAACAGAGGATGTCAGGGGTGGCAAATCAATATCCAGTTTCCAAAGTGACAGGAAAGTCTTTTTCTAATTATCTACAGGAACGGAAATGAAAAGACACCGACTTTAATCCAAAAGGTCATAAATTAATTAAAAAGTACCCTTTTATTTTTAGCTAAAATTGGATTGCACCAGTGTTTCTCAATTTTGTTCTAGCACATTTTGGAAGTCACTCATTTCAAAAGCATGTTATTATGCTTACACACACCACATGATGCCATAAAAATGTTGTAAAACACTATAGTTGCCCGACTATCCTGGGAAATGACTACATTTGCTTGCTTAGATTCAATTCGGTGTCGCTTCGACAGAATGCCACATTTACTTAAAGCTCTTGCGTAGATATAGTTTGTTGGCATGCCAACCAGCAGAGACCAGACGTGTGGGCCTGCAGCATTTCGTCAAGGTCATGAAAAACTTGGTGACATAGAAAATGAGTCTAATGGAGTGAGTCACAATGCACACAAATACACACTTATTCAGCACTTTAATCTTTTAAAATTGTTGGTTATAAAAATCCTGTTGTTTGTGTTTGCACTTCTGAGTGGAGCTCAGAAGGCAGAACGGTTCAACATGTAGATGTCAGCAGTCACAGGCTGTGAGGCTTACAGATATATATTATACTATAATTATGCTATTTAAATATTGTGCTGGCTTGTTCGAAAGCTTTTATTCTGACTAGCAGAAACATCCACAAGCTGATTTCGTTTTCATGGAACATTCAAATTGAGAAAAATATGATTATTTACATTTAATGTCAGCTTATGCAAATAATTGCTTCTTTGCTCTAAATAAAACATTTTCTTTCACATTAAGCAACAACAACAACAACAACAACAAAGAAGTTAATCATCATTTGACCTCATTTACTCATTAGGCACTTATTGTTCTGAAAATTGTAAGCTTTTAGTTAACAGCATTTACACTCATTGACATTCAGAATGAAATCAGTTGTCTAATATATTTTACAAATATGCAGTTTAGTGCATAATACAGCAGATGCGATTATCATGGAGAATTGACAGTCACATGCTCTGAGAAAAATCTGTCCTTTCATACTGATCCAAGGCCAGCTTCATCTACCCAAAGCTTTATTTTTAACCATCAGAAAAAAAATGAAGTCTTCTGAAATCCTTGTAAAAGCATGCTTTGTCAGAGCCATATTAAAAATAAAATAAAATAAAATCAGTCTGTTAATGTAAATCCATTTTATTGGATTGGATTAGGTGGTTGTTAAAGGGGTCATATGATGTTGCTAAAAAGAACATTATTTTGTGTATTTGGTGTAATGAAATGTGTTTATGCAGTTTAAGGTTCAAAAAACACATTATTTTCCACATACTGTACATTGTTTCTCCTCTATGCCCCGCCTTTCTGAAACGCGTCGATTTTTACAAAGCTCATCAGTCTGAAAAGCAAGGTGTGCTGTGATTGGCCAGCTATCCAGTGCGTTGTGATTGGCCGAATACCTCAAGCGTGTGACGGAAATGTTACGCCCCCTACCATACTGTGATGCCCTGTCCCGGCCGGAATGACGAGACAAAAACATTAAAACCCATTATAAACGAGGCATTTGTTGCATCCAGTGGGGACATATTTACGGATTATGGATTATAATAACGGACTATAATTATTATAATTTATTATTATAAATAACGGATAATAATATTATAATATAAAAACGTATACTGTCTTTTTACGCGTTGCGTTGCATCTTGAGAACGCCGGCGGATTTGACGAAGGAGCGACCGGTGGGCTTGCTGCAACCACATGTGGCAACCTCGGGTTGGACTCCGCTTCGTCCACGGTGAAAGCCGATCCGGCGATCTCTGCGTTATGCAAATCTTCCCACATCGTGATGTAGACATGTGGGGGTGTGTTAGAATGAGCCGTTTTAGGTAGGCGTGGTTGACTCTTAACTTTTATAAAGAATATCTCTTTGGATTTGAGACTTTAGTCTTTGCAACTTTACAGATCTTCTTTATGCACCAAGAGCTTGTAACACTCCAAAGAGAAAGGAAAAATTGAGAAAGAAAAAACTGAAATCGCATCATATGACCCCTTTAAGGAATCTCTGTATATTCTCTGTTCAAGGCTCACATTCTCAGATAGATTAAGAAGGGCAGACAAATATTCTGAATACTTTAGATTCCGCAGCTTTTTGGAGCCCTTTATCTTAACTTCAGCTAAAGAGACCACTGGATAGCTTGAACTAGAGCATGACATTCTCCATTACAGTTAGTATTACTTATTATCCAAATAAAGAACTCCAGGACACATTTTTCCAGAACTTACCTGAAAAATTACTTATTGTGAGTTGGTTTGTACCATGGAACTGATATAGAAGGGCAGGCAAGATAAATGAGCTGACAATTTCAATGCATTGAGTTCAGACGCATGGGAATGTGATGGACGAAGCAGTGATCAGCTATTTGACAGCTGGGAGAACAGCTGCACACATTCCATAGCTGTGCCTGCAGGTGTTGAGTCCTGTCTAATTAGACCTGACCTGCCAGCCACTGTTAGCCAGCCTTAGAGTGATGGCACACAATCAGCTAATGTACCTGAAGCTGTAACAGTTTATGTTGAAGAGCTTAAGATAGACTTCCTCTGTCAGTGAAAGCTCTGCCAAACCATGATCACTCAGTTTACAATATCTTTGGCAGGCAGACAGACTGAAAGTGGCTGTCTAAATCATCTTATCATTCACAAACAAAATGCTTTAGTTTTCACATTGAAATGCTTGGGTAAGTGACAAAATAGAAGGTTTTGAAGATTTGTGGGGCTTTGTTATGATATTATACTATTTATTTAATGGGATTTAGTAGAGTGAGAGGGGTCCAGATAAAACAGTGACCATGTCAGTGTTGGTTGATCAATAGTGATAATTAACGAAAAATGATCGATAACGAGAATCACGTTTGATCATGAAAGAGAAATCTTGTACCCTAAGGTACAAAAGCTTAAAGGTACATCTTTTTTTACCTTATTTATCCCTGAATGGGACATTAGTACTTTAAAGGTACATATTAGTACAGCCAGGGCCGTCCTTGGGGGGGTGCAACTGGTGTGGTCGCATCGGGCCCCGCGACAAACACCCCCACCCCCCGGAACACGATCGCGAATGGACCGAGGGTGGCCCCGCTCCCTACCTCGCACCGGGCCCCGCGTCAGCTACGGACGGCCCTGAGTACAGCTCTATTGAGGACATAGCATTCTTTCACCTTTATAATACTGAGGGATTTCATTACAATGTATATATTCCAAATAATGTTGCACATTATGTGCATGTCCGCCGCACAGAATGTTATATAATCATGCCATGTGATTATAGGCAATGAAGGAAATGGAGGTGGTAATTTCATTTTGTAAATGTCCTTGCAGTGATGTCCATGCTAGCACAGAACACATTGTACAGACCCAACATGATGAAGTCATCACACTAGTTCTTTGTCCATTGAACTTACATAATGCATTCTTGCTGCTGTCAGACTCTGTTCCATGGTTTGTGTGTGTCCTGCTCCCCATGTGCCTTCCCATGCCCTTATTTGGTTAGTTTCCTGTTCCTCCCCTGATTAGTTAAGTTCACTTGTCCCAGGTGTTTCCCTTGATGTTTCATTGCTCCCAGGTGTGTCTCGTCATCCCCTCATCCTGTTTGGTTAAAAAGTTTTCCCAGTCCCAAGTTCTCGGTCCGCTGTTAAACGTCTTCCTGAGTTCGTCTCCCTTGGTTCCTGAAAATAAAGTCTTGGTAAAGTATTCTCCAGCGTCTTCTCGTTCCTCGTGTGTGTGCATCGTGACAGAACGGCGGACCAAAACTGAAAGTGAGCGGCGACTTCTCCTCGCGTTTGTTTAGAAAGGACGTTAGTGTGGCAAGCAGAAAGGACGTTAGTGTGGCAAGCCCGAAGGATGTTAGTGTGGCAAGCCGAAAGGACGTTAGTGTGGCAAGCCCTACGGATGATCATGTGCCAGCCCCAGAGCTCGCCCCAGTGCCGGCTCCAGCCCCCGAACGGGTACCACAGTGGAGGCCCACTGTCCCGTGTCTGTCCTGAGGGACCTCCAGAGTGCCCACCCCCCACTCCCCATTGGATGTTATATGGCGTGAGGACACGCCTTCCGGAGGGGGGCGTTATGTCAGACTCTGTTCCATGTTTTGTGTGTGTCCTGCTCCCCATGTGCCTTCCCATGCCCTTATTTGGTTCGTTTCCTGTTCCTCCCCTGATTAGTTAAGTTCACTTGTCCCAGGTGTTTCCCTTGATGTTTAATTACTCCCAGGTGTGTCTCGTCATCTCCTCCTCCTGTGTGTTTAAAAAGTGTTCCCAGTCCCAAGTTCTCGGTCCGCTGTTAAACGTCTTCCTGAGTTCATCTCCCTTGGTTCCTGAAAATAAAGTCTTGGTAAAGTATTCTCCAGTGTCTCCTCGTTCCTCGTGTGTGTGTGTGCATTGTGACAGCTGCATTTCAAAGAACTGTGTAATAGATAAAACATTTTTGTCAAGTAATAGCAGATCTGTGGGGTATTGTTAGAAGTGATGGATTTTCATACCTATCAACTGTCATGTTTGAAATGGCAGATTTTATGGATTTATTACTTTTTACCATATTAAATGAATTTGCTTTGTTGTAACTACCTCTTTCTATTACTATTTCACTATTGCTGAATTCCTTGTGTGAACCACAAAATTTGAATAGATTTTTTGAATAGAAGTCTTTTTAAACATCATACTGTATTTTTAAACAGTCATGCATATTGGAGTGTTTTATGTTACAATGTATATTATTTAGTTATATTTATGCATTGTAGTGTATGTATATGCTGCATATATCATGATCTTTCATTGTATCTTCTGTGTTATTATTAGTACATTAAAAAATTAATAGCTCAAAAAGCAGTATATTAACAGTATGTCTGTTCATACTGAGGCATAGAGGACTAGTATTTGTAGCCAGAAGCATTGGTATAAAATTGTTTTAATGATGGATTTATTACAAACACACAGCTTTTCACTTCACAAGTTGTTAATAGATGGACTGGAGTCATGTGGATTATGGACTGTTTGGACTGACGGCACCCATTCACACTGCATTGGTGAGTATAGTGATGTAATGCTAAATTTCTTAAAATCAGTTCTGATGAAGAAATGAACTCATCTGCATCTTGGATGGCCTGAAGATTAATAAACTTTAAACACATTTTTATTTTTGAGTGAACTATTCATTTAATGACATGTACATTTAAGAATTGAAAAATATAACTGAAAATCCCTTTCCATAATGGCTGTGACAGTTCATTTTTTTTAAAGAAAAAATTCTAGCAACCACAACTGCAGACAAACATCAAGTTGCTTTTATTATTATTATTTTCCCCTCCTTCTTTAATGTTAGATTCCTTCTGCATATTAAAATTCTAGGTTGAATATCTTCCATGTCACGCACAGCTGTAAGGTCTTATCACATTTTACATGAGTTTGTTTTCAGATTAAGAAAGGACTTTTGGATTCCCGGCATTTGAGAACCTCATTTTGACTCATGCTTCAATTATAGATGAGCAAAATCCTCAAGAGAGCATGTGGAGTGAAAGAAAAGAGAACTTCCTTGAAGGACCAAATTTATTTATTATTATTTTTTTAATTAGCTTATGATTATTTTGTCAAACAGTTTAAAACTTCAGAATGTAACTCAAACTTGACAATCCCTAAGGTTCAACTACCGGTTCGGAAATTTGAAAGACTGCTGTTCATATTCTACAGTATATCACAGATACAAAGAACAATGTCATTCTGAATGATGATTTTTGTTGATGTTGTGAGTTACACATTTATGGCATATCTGACTATTTGCCTTATTCTGCACTTGTAACTGAGATCCATATTCAACAAACAGTATCATATGTATAACAAAAATTGCAAAATGCTGGTATATTTTCTTGTTACCCTCTTGTACTAGCAATAAACAGTTCACAAAGATTAAACCATTTTAAATGACTGCATATAAGCAACACATGATTTAGTAGAGACTGTAACAAAGTGAAGTAGGATGTGGTTGCTATGGAAACATACAGCAGCTCTCTGCTCTTATCTGACATTGAGTTAAATCTAAAGAGAGATGCTAGAAATTCTTTACAATGAAATACAACAGAGAATGAATCTTCTGACGCACACGCACTTAGATGATGCACTGCATTTCCTGTTGTCGTGTCATTCATTTTTTAATTTTGATTAAAAAAATTGAAAGTGATACGAGGCACTGGCTGAGACACCTGATACATTGTTTAAAATAATCCAGAGTGAAAGTGTGCTTGATAAAAGACTCCTTCAGTGTCTATCAGTGATAGCCATGTTGAGGATGGCAAATATCTTACATGCACAAACACACACACTTGGGATGCTCTGTGGGTTTTTGAGTTGTGTGAGAGAGGCAGGAGAGAACCTGGGGAACAGGAGATACGTGAGGACTCAAACAGTTTTGATGAAGAGGGACATAGAGTCAAATCTCTTCTCTTTCTTCTTTACTTTTTTCTGTAGCACAAAATTTCTAATTATACAAATTTGCCATGCATCAGTTTGCCAAAAAGTAAAATACGTTTTCTCATTAGACTGGGTGGCTCTCCAAGCTTGAAAAAACATAAGCCATTTACAAGGACAGTTCAAAAATATTTCAAAATATTCTGGGTAACACTTTACAGTATGGTCTCATTTATTAATATTAGTTAATGTTTTTTTTTTGTATAGAATAAGCAGCATGAATATTCTGCATAGTAACGCTGTGTTCCACATGACAAGGCAAGGCGAGTTTTTTTACATAGCACATTTCATACACAACGGTAATTCAAAGTGCTTATACAATAAAAGCCAATCATTCACATTTTAAAATAATTGTTTAAAAATGATTGAAAAATGATTCTCAAATTGAAGTAAATAATTTTTTTTTTTATATAGAATAAAAGATGAAGACATAAAATACAGTGCAATCACTCAGATGTCATTCAGTAAATGCAGAGCTAAACAGATGTGTTTTGAGTCATGGTTTAAATGGTTTTTGAACATCTGAGCACATCTGATCTCTTCTGGAAGCTGGTTCCAACTGCGGGTAGCATAATAACATATCTGCAATGTATTGATGTCCTAGGCCATTTAGTGATTTATAAACGTGTAATAATACTTTAAAATCAATCCTAAATGAAACAAGAAGCCAGTGTAAATGCTCAGAATAAACAACAACAAAAAAAAATGCTCAGATTTTCTGGTTCTAGTCAGAATCCTGGCACCAGTGTTCTGTATGAGCTGCAGCTGTCTAATGGTCTTTTTGAGAAGAATAAGAAGACCATTACAATAGTCCACCCTGCTGGTGATAAAGGCATAAATGAGCTTCTCCAAGTCTTGATTGGAAACAAAATGTTCTTGCAGTGTTTTTGAGATGATAATATGCTGATCATTGTTTTGACATGACTACTGAAAATAAGGTCTGACTCTGGAATCACACCAAGATTCTTGGCTTGATTTTAATTGTTTGTCCCCTAAAAAAGTCAAGGTATGCATTTATCTTGAGAACCACATTTTTTTTCCAAATGCAATGACTTCAGCTTTCTCTTGTTTTGACTGAAGAAGTCAATGGGGCTGTAGTTAATACGCGATAAGTATAGATAAACCTGAGTGTCATCTACATAGATGTAATATGGTTCCTTCTCATTATTTGACTCAGTGGGAACAAATACAGGTTGAACAAGAGTGGTGCAAGAACTGAGCCTTGTGGAACTCCATATGTCTTGTATACTCACATAATAACCTCTACCCTTTTATGACCTGAACTATTTCAAATCCAACCCAGAAAGCTCATCCCAATTTAGCTGTCTCTCTAAAAGTATGTTGTGATTGACAGTGTAGTAACAGCACTGATATTTTGCCATAATCAGTATAAACCAGATTGTCCAGGTATCCATTTGAGTTCAGCTTGTTTAAGTTGTTCAGCTGATTGAAAATAAACTTTTCAATGATCTTGCCTATAAAATGAAGATTTGATATTGGTATATAGTTGCTCAATATGGTGTTATCCATATTGCCCTTTTTCAGGAGGGGCTCAACAACTACAGTTTTCAGGGAGTTTGGAAAAGTCCAAGAAAGAACTGAGGTGTTTACCACTTCTAAGAGATCTGAGTTTGATGTTTTAAGGTGCTATACTGTTTCTTCAAAAGATGAGTAAATGTAAATGATGATAGAATTTACATTTCTGGATGAAATATTCCTTTAAATTGTAATAGATCTTACAGATTGGTGCCCACATTGCATTTAGTTTAGGCCTGAAATACAGTGCCTATTACCACAAAAACATACAATGATATAGAGTGAAGATGACTACCAAGACAGAGCAGGGCATGAACCTTCACATCATTGTCTGGCTGCTGTCCACAATCTCACTTGACAGCTCTGAACTGGCATTTCCTCTAAATATCAATAACATTCACTCTGTTCAAAATCACCCTCAGAGTTACTAAGGTGAAAGCTGTGGGCTTAATACAAAACTCACAGGGTCTCATCAGCAAAGGCGATGAGTCAGCATACAGAGAGGAGGTGCACCAACTAACAGATTAGTTCAAAGTCAACAAACTGTGCCTGAATGTGGACAAAAGAGATGTTTGTTAACTTTAGAAGAGCACGGAGAGACCACTCCCCACTGAACATTGATGGCTCCATAGAGATCTTTAAGAACACCAAATTCCTTGGTGTTCATTTAGTGGAAAACCTAACCTGGTCTCTTAACACCAACGCTATAGCAAAGAAAGCCCAGCAGCATCTGTACTTCCTATGAAGGCTGAGGGAAGCACAATCCCATACCCCATCCTCACCACTTTCTACAGAGGGACTATCAAGAGCATCCTGAGCAGCTGAATCACTGTCTGGTTCAGGAATTGCACCTTCTCAGTTTGCAAGACCCTACAGCGGATAGGACAGCTAAGAAGATCATCCTCACCCTTCAGGCCCTCACAGTCAGACTGTGTGACAGCTTCTTCCCCCAAGCCATCAGACTCCTTAACTTGATGAAGGGATATGAACTACACTCACATACTGGAGAGGACTGTTACCACCCACTCTCACACACACATTACCACATAGTTATCTACCTCCACCTTTTGCGAGGTGCCATTTGCACGCTCAACTGTATACTAGTATTGCACACTCAACTGTATGTCATGTATGCTGCTCCCTACTTCTGTGCCTGGCTCCTTGTTAATTAGTACTGTATGTCCGTCATGCTGTTTGCACTGTTTACTCAGTATGCAGTGCACACATGCACTTTATGTAGCCATGTGTTGTCTGTGTAAAGTGTTTACAGTTCTTATTTTAATCATAATTATGTACAGTTTAATTTTTTTTGTAGTCCAATGTTCTGTGTTTTGTCTTATGTAGCACCTTGGGCCTGGAGAAAGGCTGTTTTGTTTAACTGTATACTAACTGTATAGAGCTGAAATGACAATAAAGCTACTCTGACTTTCTGACTCTGAACTCCCTCTCTCTCTCTCTCTCTCTCTCTCTCTCTCTCTCTCTCCCCCCAACTCATCGTGACAATACAAACCAGTTGAGGAGTTTTCTTGCTTTAATTCAAAATGTAAAATAATAACGAATGCTGCTGTGTCCTCAAATAAGTGTCCTAATAAGAACATGTTGTGATTGTCATGAGGGGAAAAAATGAGGGAACATAAAAAATGTGGCTGTTGTTGAAGGGAACAAAAATGAAATCCAATTCTCCAGTAGTTATTTATCTGCCTTGTCTGCGGAGCAAATATCCTCTATGAAAATACTCCAGTTGATGAATTGATCAATACTGGTGGTGGTGTATTGCAAGAACTCTGCAGAACTATGTGGGATGATAGAGAGGCTTAAAAGAAAATGAGTGTAATACAATAGAGAGGTGTGCTGATAAAGCAATAGATCAACATCTGAAGAAAAAATGTTTGGGGGATTTTTTGGACTTGACTGTCAGCATTGCATGCATTTGTTTAGTTTTGCTAGGAGACATTGTGTGTAGTGTGGCTATTATTGTCTTCTAGCACCACGGACAACATCCACACAGTTTGGTTCACTCTCAGTTCACACTCTCCACTTCAGCACCATGGCCAGCTCTATTTAAGTGAACTGACTAATTTGAAAGTTGTCATCATGTATGTCGTTCACAAATGGAGTTTTTTTTTTTTTATTCTCTCATCACTTTTGTCCATCAATTGAAAGTCTATGTAATTAGCATTTTTTCAATTAGCTTGAAAATAAATACATTAAGTAATCCATATAAAGCAGTTTAAGCAGTTTAATCCAAGTAATTTATTTGATGAACAGATTTCATTTAGGTTATTATTCATATATACACATGAATCAATGCACATACATAAAGCACATCAAAACATCATTGGATATTGAGCATCACAGACGTATGTTTGTCTGATGGGTTTGGAATCACATAGGGTCATGAGGGTGAATAAATATGACATTTTCATTTTTGGGTGAACTATCAATTTAAGTCATTATTCACTGAAAATTCTCTTTGCCAAAGCTACATGGACTACACAAATGGAGCCTATGACAAAACAGCTACACTGAAAGGAGAAGATTTTTGAGAATAAAAACATAAATTTTGACCGGTTTGTCATACAAAGCTAGCTTCAGAAGACTTACAGTTTTTCTCAATCGATTTGACACTTATCTCCAATGCAGTGTACTTGTTCTCAAAACATTTAACACAGCCATCCAAACACAAAATTATCTTAACCAAACAGTTCAACTTTACTGCAAAATGAAGCACTGCAATTTTTTCTAGTAACACCAACACCTGCTATCACCCATGAGAAAAAATGAATTGCCCTTTAAACTTAAAATTTGTTTCTGCCACCTTTAGCAGCAATAACTGCAAACAAACTTTTCGGATAACTACAGATCATATATATATATATATATATATATATATATATATATATGACTTTTTTTAGCTGGTGAAAATACTAGTGTTCTAATAATTTTGGCCACCATTATGTATGTTTGCTGTATACATGAATTATTGATCTTGCCTTTCATTTACATCTGGAAGAGAATTTCATAGCATTTTATCTAGACTACATATTTGCTGTGCTTGCATCATAGGAGAAAAAATGTAAGAAGGTTGAATCCATGCTTGAAAAGCTCCTGTCTCAACATCTCCACAGGCCTGTTCCTTTGAGGCTGGTGATGTTCTTCTGTCCCATATCAATGCTGCTGTTCCATTCAAAATAATCTTGATTGTCCACCTGAATGATCTCAAACTTAAATTTACAGTAAATAACAGACGTTGTCCCAGAAGGACTAAACATCTGTATGAACAATCATAGTACAACACTTAATAAGTGTTTTGAAATAGTAACTCCCCTCTAAAGGAGAGGCCATGATTGTTTACATGGTCAATTAGGGTAATTCTGATTTCATCTGAAATTCATCGGCACCTTCTACCTCTCCCTCCACCTTGTTGTCCACTTCCTCTCTGCCCATGTCTTCTTACAGTTTCTCCTCTGGCTCTTTCCACTATACCAGTACCCTCCTCCCTACTCATCTCTTCTCCCTTTCCTTCTCCTCTCCTCTTTTCTCACACCTTCCACTCTGCTCATCTCTTTCTACCTGTTACACTCTTCTTCTCTCTCATTACACCCCTTTCTCTACCCACTCCACCACCTTATAGACTTACACCTCTTTCTTTACCCCCCCCCTTTTATTTTTACTATATTTTATTATTATTATTATTATTATTTGCATATTTGTTCTTGCTCTTTGTATACTTTCCCTTTTATTATTACTCTAAAGCAATTGGGATAAATGTGTAAACGATTAGGAAAACTGCATTTCCTGTGTTGAGTGTATAATTAACCGAGCAGTTATCAGTTTAGGGCCAATCGAAGATATACTATATTCATTTGATCAAATGACAAATTACAGAGTTTTGTTTGTTGCATTTGGACAAATGGTTCATAAAGGTTTGTGATTTGTGTAAGACCTTTTTTCAGCTATTTTAAAGTATTGGTTGGTTGTATTAACTATACAACCAATTTTGGTCACATTGTTTTGAGAAAATTATTTGCATGATTTATAATTTGTATGAAATGAATGAAAACGTTCATTCTGTTTAGGAAAATTACAAAGTATTAAGATCACTGTGTTAACTGTTTTGAGAACAGTGACCTGAGTTTGGAGGAATGTGTCAAATCAATTGAGAAAAACTGTAATTGACATATATAAAAAATATATAATGCTTTCTTTTTTTATTTAGTTTTTTTTAACAGCTGCTGCCCTTTTTCACTTTCATTATATGGCAAAGATTCAAAAATTCACTTTTATGTTCCACGGATTAAAGAAAGTCATACAGGTTTGGAACAACAAAAGGGTGAGTAAATGGTGATAGAGTTTTGAGATAGATGAGACTCCAAGATAAACACTTTAATTGGAGTCATAGAAGTGCTAAAGTCATTAGAACCTCATCAGGAATGGAGGAAAATATGGCTATGATCAGCTGCAACAGCAAACTACTGTTTTATAAACATCTGAACAAATTAAAAAGCTTACATATGTCATTTATCATTTTCATAAATACAATGTAGAACCTATCCAATATATCTAGCAAAGCACCATATGCCGCAGGCTAAACGATGCACAGTTCCACTCATCCTTCATTCTCCTCTTCTCACACAGTAGGTGGCACCTCTGTGATCCAACTGTCATTCAAAGGGAAGAGAGAGGCAGTTGCAATGGACCAATGAATTTGGCTGCTTGCCTTGTAGTTAATGTCTCTCTCTCTCTCACTCGCTCGCTTTTTTCCTCCCCTCTCAGCAGCAGAAGCAGTATTTATCACTGACTGCAGTGGTGTGAATGTATGAGACAGCTTAGGACTCAATCTCACTGTCTCTTGACCAGGGCTTTGCGTTGCGTCATACACATGTACATGACATCTCACAGGATTTTATATCTGAACAGGCTAATCGCAGACGGTCAAATCTTTATTAGTGGTTTAAACTAACATGGTCTTCATTAGCCTTGAGAATAAAATGTGAATGTTGATGTGTATACAGTGACAACTGTATTTTAATGGGGCAGATCCGCACAAACAAGACTGTTCTTTGCCCTCTCAAACTTTCAATGATGTATTTTCACGTCTGATCATATATATGTCATTAATCTTTTCTTGTCTTTTCATTCTTAATTGCAGGTGAATATATTTAAGTCCTTCATATTTATGTAGCAAGCACTTGAACAAAAATTAAAACATACACATGACTATGCGCTATGGTTTGGCATCTGGACACAACTATTTGTGTGTGTACCTAAAGTATGCACTTAACCATATTTTGTGGACAAATTTATACCCAGAAGTAAAATAAACCTGATAAAATCTCTTTTTATGGATGTCCTAATTTGTAAAAACATAAAATAAATATATGTAATAAAATAATAAAATATATATATTCACTTGTAAAAATTTAGAAAGTTTCCTGTTAGGGTTAGGGTTAGGGTTAGTGTGTGGGTTAGGGTTAGGTTATAGTATATATAACTACAATAAATACTATACAATAAAACAACAGAAGTCTATGGAATTTCCACTTTTAGATAGCTGAGCAAACCAGTGTGTGTGTGTGTATTCCCTGGAAAATCTCATTAAGAGTATCATTTTGGTAACAAGCACACACAAACCAAATGAAGGAAGGAAACTGTAATGGCCTCTGACTGAAATCCAACACATCATTATTTTTCCATTCCTCAACTATAATTGTTTGTCTGGCCAAAAAAAAAAAAGAAAAAGAAAAAAGACATTTGTAATAATAATGCAGACTTCTATCTATCATGGCTTCCCAGCGACCAGCAGAGAACACATATTTCAGTTTGTCAGCTGTAAACACAATCTGAAGATGGTGATTTTCTATAATGACTCCAATTGAAAGTTAGACAAATGTGTTTGATTGATCCTGAATCATTTCCCACGAACTACCTGAGAAGAAAGTTTCTAATGGGTTCTACATGATTTTCAAATGCATATGCTGTTTGAATGTCTTTTCACAGTCATAATTACAGGGCTTGTCCAATTTGACTTGAGAGGGAGCTGAAAAAATAAGATCAAGGCAAAAATGATCTGAGGTGATATTTAATGTTGCATTAATTGCTGGGGTCTAAACTTTCAGACATGGTTTAGAATGAATCTCAGTCCATATACACTCCAATAAACCAGAAGTTACGAAACAGTGCTGCATTTCTGTGACAGTAATTATACAATAGAGGCTTCCATATCATCAAAGACTTTCATACAAATGTCTTTCAACTTCAGAAATATGATACTGACAGACTATGTACATGCTGCAGTTTAATACTAATACTGATTAATGGATAGAGGTGTTCGTTATGACACGTAACGATATTAGCTTATTAAATATACGCTATTCATGAAGAAACATTGACAGAAAATGTGCAGTCTGCGTAATTTAAAGTCCAAACACATTTTAAAAAGAGAAGAACAATGAGGGAATATGGGCTGTAATAATGAAGTGACAATAAAAGATTTTGCTGTCTGTTTTAATGGTGAATCTGTAATACTGACAATTTTACACACAATGTCATTCTTAATGAGCAAAAAAAACAAGCATTTTTAAAACAAATGGTTTGCTCTATTGTTCCATGTAATTTCTGTTTTTATACTGAAAGAAATTGTCTGAAGGTATCATCAAAAAGCTTTTACCCCCCTACCTACAAACCAATTAAGATAAGAGCAGACTTTGAAAAGATAAACTAACCATGCTTCAGAGACACAGTATCTCTGTCTCTGTGTTGATTCAGGCCTCCAAGGACTAAATAGAGATAATTGTGTTCATTATGAAAGGTCATTCAATTAACTTTACAGACATATAGACAGGGCTGATAGATAATGTTCAGCGTGGTAACGTGGCTAACTCCCATCAGCATCCATTAGGTGACACACAACACTAATCAATAAATTAAATTACACACGTGTGTGAAGAATACACAGAACACTTCAAATCGAAGTGGAGGAGGCAACATGTGTTCATTGAGCACAAGAACAATGGTCTCCAAAGACATTGTATTGATACCACAATAAAAATCTGGTATTTTTGTCTAGGAAAATCAAAAAAAAGTTTTGGTATAAAATGAATAATACGTTCAATATTCTGCACTTTCTATGTCATTAATGCCACTAAAACAAAAGGGGACATTTTAAAGTATTTTAAATTTGTGTTAACTTTTTATAATAACTTTTCATTAAAATATACACTTTACAATATTAGATATTAGTTAACATGAATTCCATGAGTTAACATTAATTGATGCATTAACTAGTATGTGACCCTGGACCACAAAACCAGTCATAAGTAGCACATGTTTATTTGTAGCAATAGCCAACAATACATTGTAAGGGTCAAAATTATCCATTTTTCTTTTATGCCAAATCATTGGGATATCAAGTAAAGATTATGTTCCATGAAGAGATGTTTTGTAAATTTCCTAACGTAAATATATCAAAACTTAAATATTTGATTAGTAATATGCATTGATAAGAACTTCATTTGGACAACTTCAAAAGCGATTTTCTCAATATTTTCACCCTCAGATTCCAGATTTTCAAATAGTTGTATCTCAGCCAAATATTGTCCTATCTTAACAAACCATACATCAATGGAAAGCTTATGTATAAATCTCAAACTCTCAGATAAATTTAAAAACATTCACCCTTATGACTGGTTTTGTGGTCCTGGCTCACATATTAACTAAAAATGAGCAATACAGTTGTTATAGTGTTTACTAATCTTTGTTAACATTAGTTAATAAAAATACTGTTCATTGTAAATTCATGTTAGCTGAAGTGCAGTAAATAATAATAAAAAAACACTATTTTAAATTTTAATGTCATGTTGAAATTAACATTAACTAAGATTATTAAATGCTTTTTTTAAGTATTTTTCATTGTTGGTTCTTGTTAACTAGTGCAGTTAACTAATGTTAACAAATGGAACCTTATTGTAAAGTATTACCATTTAAATTGTTATGAAGATAATACAATATAAATAAAATGGTGTTAAATTAGAAAAAATGCAAAAACAGAAGCATTTTCAATAGTGGTCTCTGACTTTTGGATCCCATATATAGTATGTTATGAAATACTTTCGGTTAACCATTTAGGAGAGCTTTAACACAATTTCATATAGAAAGAGAATAACAAACATTGTCTCCTCTCTTGAAACAAATGATTCACTTCTTTCAAATTGTGAGATTCTCAGATTCTCACAGTACAGTATTCAAAGATATTTGCATTTCCATACAGGATAATGAACCTTATATCAACAAGGTTTAAATTTCGGACAGATACTGCACTAAGTGCAAAATGTTACATTTCTCTTGCATGATGACTGCATGATCTCATTGTTATGGTAACCATGGAGATGAGTTGCTTATACAGAGCCAAAATGAATGACCAGAGAGAAATAGAGAAGAGAGAGGCGAGCGGGTGCCCTTAGTGTCAGTGAATGTAATTATTACTTACACTGAGGGACTGGGAATTTGATCAGCATGCTGCTCTGTTGATCATCTCTGCTCAGCGGACTAGACAACGTGATCTGGGTGTCAACGAATAAGGCGATGTGAGCAAACAAATATCGAACCTTCGCACGTTAACTTAATCACACATGTTAGTTCAGCTGAAACTTAGTGAATATATCATACTGCTGTTAGTGATATTACTAGTGCATGACTAAATTGCCACAAATGGTCAATACTGTTGTTGAGAGAGAGATTATATTACATAAATAAGTGAATGTGTATGAAACATGAGGACCCTAGAAGGTGTGTGTGTGTGTGTGTGTGTGTGTGTGTGTGTATATATATATATATATATATATCCCTTTAAACTATTTATATATAGATTTTTTATTTTATTTTATTTTTTTACATAAAGCAACCCAGAGTATCCAAGAACCACAAACCTGGTCTTAGATCTGCACTATAGAACCAACTTCATTACTTTTGACTGAACCTTTTAATTCAGGGTGTGAAATGGGATTTAAATGATTTTTCTACTCTCAGCCACTGTCAACAGGAACCTCTGACATTCATCACAGGAAATCTGATTAGTTTAGCACAAACTCCTTCAATTTAATAATGCAATAACCATGCATCCAATTTCAAGAAACCAGCAACAAACATATGCTAAAAGAGATGTATACTAGACAGGCAACATGTAATTTGGTCCATCTGAGCCACAGAGAGCAGTTCATGTGAAAACCTCTCTCTACAGTGTAAAAATAATAATAATGATAATAATAAATAAATAAAAAAGAAAGAAAAGTAACTGTGAAAAATTGAAGGCAAGAATTTGCATAGTGCTTTTTTTCCCCTATTATTACTAATTACATATGTTGATTAACTGACTTTCATGATTTCTCATTTTGATTAAATAATAGATTCGTTTATGTGGTTTAATAATATCAATATTGTGTGCTTCATCTGTTTTTTTTTAACGAGAAATGTGCATATCATAAAGAGAACAGTACTTGAAACTGCTGACAACATCACTTGATCAGATTTTATTTGAGACATAAAATCTTTGCACACAGACTGTAACATTTAACATTATCTATATTGTCATTTTTTATTGCAAAAAAAAAAAAAACCTTGGTAAATAGTCCAGTTCAACTTATCTTATTCGGAATGCCATGATTAACATTAAGGAAAATGCTTGACAAACCAAATATACACTTAGTAAATATATAGTACTATACAAAATATATATGAATTTAATATAGCACAATATACTGTATGCTTGTATATTTATAATGTTAGATATGTTATATATGGAACATTTTCCTTAAAGGGGTCATATGATGCGATTTCAATTTTTCCTTTCTCTTTGGAGTGTTACAAGCTCTTGGTGCATAAAGAAGATCTGTAAAGTTGCAGACTAAAGTCTCAAATCCAAAGAGATATTCTTTATAGAAGTTAAGAGTCAGCCACACCTACCTAAAATGGCTCATTCTAACACGCCTCCACATGTCTACGTCACGATGTGGGAAGATTTGCATAACGCCACCCAAATGTTCACGCAAAGAAAGAAGGAGTAACTTTTATTCTCGCTGTAGATAATTATGTCCCCACTGGATGCAACGAATGCCTCGTTTATAATGAGTTTTCATGTTTTTGAATCATCGCTCTGGCCTGACAGGGCATCATCACAGTATGGTAGGGGCGTAACATTTCCGTCACACGCTTGAGGTATTCGGCCAATCATAATGCACTGGATAGCTGGCCAATCACAGCACACCTTGCTTTCCAGACCGATGAGCTTTGTAAAAATCGACGTGTTTCAGAAAGGTGGGGCATAGAGGAGAAACAATAATGTACAGTATGTGGAAAATAATGTGTTTTTTGAACCTTAAACCACATAAACACATTTCATTACACCAAATAATCAAAATAATGTTCTTTTTAGCAACATCATATGACCCCTTTAAATTAAACTAAAATAAAAAAAGGTTAATATTTAGAGAGAATAATAAAAGTAAATAGTATTATTTATATATAACAGGCAGTATTATTACTACTGTCTAGGTAAGATTGGTATTTTCACTTGCTGATATTACATGATTAATAAGCATGTTCAGAAAAATGCATTAGAAACTCAAAAACTTTAATATGATTCCTTCTCAAGCCAGTTTATTTAGTTCTAAGAACTGATCTTTTGAAGGCCCACTTGTCTTCAGAGAAACATACTGTATGTGCATTAATGTTTATATGGCTGGTCATAAATAAATTGGGACAGGCCCTGCCCTATTTGTGAAAACTGGCTATTTTTAGCCAAAATAACAAATAAATTAAAAACACTAACAGATTTAGGAGCAGCAGGATACTTTATTAACCACAACTTTTGACAATTCTTTTAATTGAGATGTGATACAACTTTTTTTTCATATGTTCTCCACATTACTCAGTATGCTTTTAGTCCTTATCTAGTCATAGCTATTGAAGCACAATTCATGGATTTCTTGGTTTGATGGTCAAGTTACCAGTTAGAGTTCTTGATATGTTCATCCCTTCCTTGGTTTTTTGCTCTAAACATAATCAAAAGGCCTAAGGTTAGTTCTGACCTTTCTATCACTATTCAATACAGCAATTCTCCCTGAAGCATTCAGAACAGTGCAAAGCTGCCCAGTTACAGTACATAAACCCTTGGGAGTGTATATTTGAAATAGTGGCAGGCACATCACACATCTCCAGTGAAGGTACACCAGACTATCTACCAGACTACCTTTTTTTTCTTTGAGTAGACAAATGGCGACTTTTATTGATTATAGAGACCTGAATGCAATTACAGTCAAATATCACCTTGTCTTTACTGTCCTCAGGTATATAAAAAAATAGGTGAAGCTTGGGTATTTACAAAAATGATGTACTGTAGCCTGTCTATAATTGAATTTAAATTAAGGTGGTGATAAATGGATCATCTCAATCATTTAATTCTTTGAGCAGACTGTGGCAACACTGCTGCTATGTTATGTTTTTACTTTTGCAATGCTGGTCTTATAATAATTGAGTCACATTATTAATTTACTTTATTAATACACTACATATTGCAGTATTACCGTAGTAGTGTAATGGTATTGGTAAATGCACCATGTTATGTATGCATCTTCCAACAGTCAACAACAGTGTGTTTTGTATCATTATTTACTAACCTACTTTTTCTGCCATACTCAAAATTCGATAATCTACAAAAGATTCTGTTCAGATGGACCGATAATCAAAATAGCTGTTAAAATGTAAAAGGGTTCAAATGTACATCAGATTGTAGGCAGAACCGTAATCAATGACTCTAAACCATTGGTCGCCAACCTGTCGATCTTTATCACTGTCCCGGTAGATCCCGAAAATAACAGTAAAATAAGTACAAAAATGCATTACATTTCTGGGGTTATATTAATGTATCACTGAAGGGAACTGTCTTGAGAAAAGTTTCCATGGCAATGGCATTTTCTTCTCCTCCGTGTAAAGGCCGGCTCTGCTTTGTTTACAGCGGTAACCAAGGAAACGCTATTGCGGTCGTTCATAAGCAGTGTTGCCAAGTCCGCAGTTTTCCCGCGGAATTGGTCTAACGTTACTTTAACACTGTTGCTGTTGTTGTTCATGTCCGCGGGTTGAAGCGACCCCAATAACGTGATATTTAGCCCCTGGGATGCGAATTTTACTGGAAGATCCCCGCCGAAAAACGTGTATTTTACCCCCAGAATGGATTTTTACAGGGGAACACCCTCGAAACGCGATTGGACTTGTTTTATTGCGAAAGCCTGGCAACCCTGTTCATAAGCGCCACCTCCTGTCAGAGAGTGCGTCTCATTCAGAGCTGCTGTTTTTGTTTCGTGCAGATGTTTTATGTAGCAAATAAATAAATAACACCTAAAGTAAATCCTGAAATTAATCTAAATCAAATCAAAAACAACTGCCCGTGCAGATCGTGATTAAAATGCAGTGGTTGCCTCTAATTTCAAATGGCTAGATATTTTTGTTTGAAGCCAGTTTGTTTGTTATAAAGCAAAAAGCCAATAAATAAATTTGCTTAAATATCAGTATCAGAATCAACCAATTTGCTAGTTAAAAAAAAAAAGAAAGAAAGAAAATAAAATCTGAATTCTGAATCAGCTATGATCGGAGCATACTAAGTAAATTACTAAGTATTACAAAATACTAAGTAAAAGGTCTCAGATTTGAAGTACAATCTGGGATGTCTTTTTCTATCAATTTTTCAATAGGTAGATCTTGTCTTTCATAAAGGCCGAGGTCAGGGATCTTGGGCCTAAAAAGGTTGGTGACCACTGCTCTAAACCGTAGTCAAACAGATTGTGACAGGGCTGTGACAACCTTCAGCACACGAAGAAATGTCAATCTTTTTGGTATGTTGTCATAACCTTGTTAGAAAGTTGTGACAATGTTCTGTGTTGCTTGGGCCTATGAGAATCAGTTTTATGTCAATACCAACTGTGAATTCCACATCACCACCATTTTGATTTGTTAAGGTATGTTCTCAGTCTCCAGGGAATTAATAACGATCTGTTCAGGTCCAGTTAGTAGCAAATTGGCCACGACCAAAAACTGTGAAGGAACTGCAGAAGTTCTTGGTATTTGTTAACTTATATTGTAGAATTATTTGAGATTGGAACATAACAGCAGCACATCTGCCCGCTTTCTTGTTAGCACCTCAATATCAATATCATTCTAACCTGTTGTTATTGCTTGTGATGTTCCTCATTTGTGAGTTTCTTTGAGTAAATCCACAATCCACAATCCACAGCCTCAAATATAATGTCTTAATCCATAAATTGGAAGATTCTATCAATTGTATTGTAGCCAAAAAATAACATAAGTACTGGGCTTAAGATGACTCACCAGCTCATTCACAGGCCCTACTTCATTCTGAGCTTTCAATTTCTTATTTTCCCATGGTCAGAGAAAGTTCTGGCTGTTGTCCAGTGTTAAAACTGCTGTCTGCTGTAAAATATCCGGTGCACTGCTGGGCCAGCATCTGAATAATTGTCCTGCAGGTTGGCTGGTGAACCTGAATATTAGCTGTACTCTGCTCTTAAGTTTGTTTTTGTTTAAAGATGGCAGAAGAAATGTAACAGCTCTAGGACACAGTGGCCCAGCTGATATGTTGCTGACCAACTGCAATTTTGTTAGAAGTGTGCAAGGAGGTCACCAGGTGGGAGAGGAAATGCTAACAAAAGCAAGGGGTAGAAGTTATTTTTTAGCCATTCAATATGGGAAACAGGTTCCTGTTTAAATTTAGGAACTCTATGTTTATTGTTGTCACAATATCACAATTTAAGTAGTCAGTACCAGTAGAAATTCACAGTTCCCTTTCATGGGAACTTCGAACTGCGTCCTCTAGGGGTCGCTATGGGGAATGCCTCGTCGTGACCCGTGTCTGAAACTTCAATACAGTTGCAAAAACTATTCACTCTATAACACTTCATTTAACTATAAGTGCTTTATTTGTCTGTTTAAAAATTTCAGGAGTGACAATAATTTAGCAGATTTGCTCCCGCATTTAATCTGGGTGGTCATTCCCTGACACTTTGATCCTCTTAGCAGCACAAAAAAACAAAACTTGTATTCATATTGTTTATAGATTATATAGAGAAAGTGAATAAAGAACTCTGTATTTATAATCAGTGAAGCTGGTAATCACTTCATTTCCCACTCTTGTGAAAACTCATGAGTTTGTGCTGAATGAAAAATTGTTTAAAGCAGTATTGAGTGGACTCTGATTAACTTTAATGTGTTCACATGATCAGCAGACATGTCTGTGCTTGGCTACAGTGCTCAAAGCTGCAAAACCATTGTAAATCTAAACCATTGTAAATCTAATCCTTGACACTTTTCAGAGCGCAAACAGAAATATGCATGGGACAGTTGGAAAATTGGAACTTTGTACTACTGGTACTGCAAAATGTCTGATATCGAAATGTTTGGTTACATTTTTACAATTTCAGATTGACTTGGTAAGTACTAAGTACACCCAAACTGATATTTTTTGGGGAATCTTAAATGGGAAGAGGTAATGCACCGTGGTTTATATGACAGGTGTCCATATAGAGTTTCTTTTTGCATCTTTCTGAGGATGGGGCCTGGAACCATTCTGTTTTGTTTCCGTGCTTTAGGTCTCTAAGCTAAATTAATGCGGTGGTACAGAAATATGTTATTTGGTAAAAGTGTTTTTTTTTTTTTTTGGACATTGCCCAATGAAGCCTGGTGGTGGCCGTCTCTGAGTATTTTTGGCACAAACAAACATGTGTGACCTTTTTAGGTGTAAATTAATGTAATTCCCTGAGTGCAACTCCAAGGGTGGTTTGGCGATTGCATAAATATCTTAAAACTATTCTTTGCCACGCTAAAGCAGATGTGGCATTTGGAGTGAAAGGAGACTAAGGAGACAAATTGTTTTTAAACTTTTATACTTATCTTAAAACACACACACACACACACACACATTATTTGAAATTCAACAGAAAACAATAATACTGTGGGACACACAAATTAAATGTCACATTCATTTCTCCTAAAGGTTGTTTTAAACAATGAAAAGTATTCCATTAGCCTAGAAAACTATGTCATCTTATCTGAAGGATGAATTTTCTCTGTGTATCTTAATGAAATTAGAGCACCCAACTGACATTCAGATATAACAATTGAATTATTATACTTACATATCAGTTCTGGCTTAAATTAACGGAGGTCAGGTGGTGTCAGCATTATCTTAGTGCAGCAGGAATCATATTTGGCTATGCACATCATGTACAGTGCTACTGAACTGCCAACAGACTGAATATTAATTACACTATGTAAGTGCATAAAAGAAAAAGAAGAGAAGTATATTATATTTTCTAAATTAAAAAATGATTATATTAAAAATATTTCAGTTTAAATTTCACAGAAGCCATAAATAAGCTAAATTTATCTATTGACAAATGGAGGGTTCCCTTTCAGTCGGTCACTCTCAACGTCACGTTGGTGACCGACGAACTGGGATCTCGCTTAGAGAGACCAATCTACTTTGAGTGTAAACTAAACGAGCCAATGCACATTGGCATGCAATGATTGCATCAAGCTGCCGCTGATCACAGTGAGCATAAAAAGGCAGCCGGTGCAACGCATACCAGCTTTTCACTTCGGAGCCGAGCGATAACATCGTTCTGCTCCTACCAATATCTTTGTTTGTGACGACAAGTTCAACGCACTCTAGGGAGCTTTTTGTGTTGGCGGATGGTGCTTCAGCAGTGGTCGTTCCTGTGTCGAGTGGGTTGCGCACTTCAGGCTGCACTACCCCCTGTCGTGCTGCAAGCGGCCATTTCCCCTGTGCGTCTCAGCACCTAAAAGAGCATATCCCTGAAAGAGCCTATTTCTCGAAAAGAGCTTACACGGGTGCGTCTTTGTAAAGACGACGGATCATCTTTTTAAAGATGCCATTTCACCTGTGCGTTTCTGGATGCGGTCGTTACCTGGCACCGGATGATGGTCACGATCGCTGCCTCACATGTCTGAGCATTAAACACGCTGAGGTGGCGTTCGTGGATGAGTCATGTTCCCATTGTGGGAAGATGACCATCTCGGAGCTGTGGGCCAGGCTCCGTTACCTCGAGGGGGGCGGAGCTCCGTTGCCTCTGCCACAATCTAGTGTTCGTCCTGGCGGCAGCCAGGTGAGGGCTACTTCGGGCAGTAACACGAGCAGTCTGAGGGTTACAGTGGTGGCAAACCCCTCAGGGAACCAACCCTCGGGGGACCATCACTCCTCTAGCGCTTCGCAACCAGTTGAGCCGCCAAAGAGATGTCTGCTATGCCGGGCCGGGTGGAGAATCTGGAAAATCTCGACGAGAGAGCGGATTTCTCTCTCTCTGGGTCCCAAGAGGGCACGGAGAGTCGCGAACGGACCAACACCGGACCACACTCATCCTCCTCTCTCGCCAGCTGGCAGCAGCGGGCGGTTCGAGAGAGTCAACGAAGGCCCTACTCATGCACCCAATGCCAAACTGTGGAACCAGGTAAGCATTGCACCGCACACTCAGACCCCTCTTCAGTCTGCCCACGAGCCGCCCGAGTTGGGTCCCTGCGTTCCAACTCACTGCCCCACTGTGGGTACGGTGGTGGTTCCGCTGGTATTGGTATCTGGGTGCTTGGCTACCATCAGCCTCGGCTATGCGATTCAGTTCACCCGGCATCTGCCCAATTCAGTGGCATCTGCTTCATGGCAGTGAAGGCGGCCGATGCTTATGTCTTGCGTGGGGAGATCGCAGTCCTATTGGCGAAGGACGCAATAGAGCTGGTCCCTCCAGCCGATATGAAGACAGGGTTTTACAGCCCTTACTTCATTGTACCCAAGAAAGGCAGTGGGTTAAGACCAATCTTGGATCTGCGCATCTTGAACCGGGCCCTTCACAAGCTTCCATTCAAGATGCTCACGCAGAAGCGCATCTTCAGGTGTATCCGTCCCCAAGATTGGTTTGCAGCAATCGACCTGAAGGACGCATACTTCCATGTGTCGATCCTTCTGTGCCACAGGCCATTCCTGCGGTTTGTGTTCGAAGGACGGGCATATCAGTACAAGGTCCTGCCCTTCGGGCTGTCCCTGTCTTCCCGTGTCTTTACGAAAGTTGCGGAGGGGACTTTTGTTCCCCTCAGAGAGCAGGGTGTTCGCATCCTCAACTATCTCGATGACTGGCTTATACTAGCACAGTCTCAAGATCAGTTGTGCGAGCACAGGGACAGGGACCTGGTGCTCCAGCACCTCAGCCAGTTGGGTCTTCAGGTCAACTGGGAAAAGAGAAAACTCTCCCTGACACAGGATATCTTTTCTCGGTATGGAGTTGGATTCGGTCGAACAGACAGCTCGCCTCACAGAGCAACGTACGCGGTCGGTGCTGAACTGCTTGAATTCATTCAAGGGCAGGACAACGGTCCCACTGAAACAATTTCAGAGGCTCCTGGGGCATATGGTAGCTGCAGCGGCAGTTACACCGCTGGGGCTGCTTCATATGAGACCGCTTCAGCACTGGCTTCATGGCTGAGTCCCGAGGTGGGCGTGACAGCGCGGCACTCACTGGGTCCAAGTTACATCGGCCTGTTGCCAAACCTTCACCCTGTGGTCAGACCTTGCATTTCTCCGGGCAGGAGTGCCCCTAGAACAGGTCTCCAGGCATGCTGTGGTTTACACGGATGCCTCCACCACCGGCTGGGGGGCCACGTACAACGGGCATGCAGTGTCGGGGGTGTGGACGGGCCCCCAAATGCACTGGCATATCAATTACCTAGAGTTGTTAGCGGTGCGCCTTGCCTTGAACCATCTCAAAGGGCGCTTACGAGGCAAGCACATGCTGGTCCGATCAGATAACATGGCGACCGTTGCGTACATCAACCGACAAGGTGGTCTGCGCTCCCGTCACATGTCGCAACTCGCCGTCGCAACTTCTTTGGAGTTGGAAGATTCTGAGGTCACTTAGTGCCATTCACATTCCGGGTCTGCTCAACCGTACGGCCGACGAGCTGTCACGAGCTACGCTCCCAGGAGAATAGAGACTCCATCCCCAGACGGTCCAACTGATTTGGAGACGTTTCGGAGCCGCTCAGGTAGACCTGTTTACCTCTCCAGAAACCTCTCACTGCCAGTTGTTCTTCTCCCTGGCCGAGGGAACACCCGGCACGGACGCACTGGCACACAGCTGGCCGCGGGGCTTCCCCCAGTGAGCCTTCTCGCACAGACGCTGTGCGAGGTCAGAGAGGAAAAGGAGCAGGTCCTGCTTGTGGTGCTGTATTGGCCCACTCTGACCTGGTTCCCGGAACTAATGCTCCTTGTGACAGCCCCTACCTGGCAGATTCCTCTGAGGAAGGATCTACTGACTCAGAGACGGGGCACCCTGTGGCACCCGCATCCAGACCCTGCTCAACTGTACGGCCGACGAGCTGTCACGAGCTTGTGCTTGTGGTGCCGTATTGGCCCACTCTAACCTGGTTCCCGGAACTAATGCTCCTTGTGACAGCCCCTCCCTGGCAGATCCTCTGAGGAAGGATCTACTGACTCAGAGATGTGGTACCCGCGTCCAGACCTCTGGAAACTTCATGTCTGGTCCCTGGATGGGACGCGGAGGTTCTAGGTGACCTACCCCAGCAGGTAGTTGACACCATCACTTCGGCGAGAGCACTGTCTACAAGACACGCTTACTCCTTGAAGTGGAACCTGTTCATCGAGTGGTGTTCTTCTGGCAAAGCCTTAAAGTCTATGTCGCTGCGATTGCTGCTAACCATGACCCTGTGGAAGGGAAATCGGTAGGGAAGCATGACCTGGTCATCAGGTTCCTTAGGGGGGCGAGAAGGTTAAATCCTCACCGCCCCCCCCTCTATACCCTCTTGGGACCTGTCTCTAGTGCTCAAAGCACTACAGCAGGGCACATTTGGGCCTTTGTAGTTAGTTGAGCTGAAGTTTCTATCAATGAAAACTCTGCTCCTGCTTGCATTGGCGTCCATCAAGAGGGTAGGGGACCTGTGCGCATTTCGGTCGACGATTCGTGCCTATAGTTTGGGCCGGCTGACTCCCAGGTAATCCTGAGTCCCCGGCCCGGCTATGTGCCCAAGGTTTCTACTACCCCCTTCAGGGATCAGATAGTGAACCTGCAAGCGCTGCCCTCAGAGGAGGCAGACCCAGCCCTAGCTTTGCTTTGTCCCGTCCAATCCTTGAGATGGTACGTAGACCGGACAGAAAGCTTTAAGACCTCAGACAGCTCTTTGTCTGTTACGGAGGCCGGCAGAAGGGGAAGGCTGTCTCTAAGCAGAGGATGGCCCACTGCATTGTGGATGCCATCACCCTGGCTTATCAGGCATAGGGCTATCAGCTCAGGTTGCGAGCTCACTCTACTAGAAGTGTTGCATCCTCCTGGGCGCTGGCTCGTGGCGCCTCGCTGACAGATATTTGTAGAGATGCGGGCTGGGCGACCCCCAACACGTTCGCTAGATTCTATAACCTTCGTGTGGAGCCGGTATCCTCCTGTGTTCTCACCTCAAACGGGTAGAGGCACTATACCCTCTTGGGACCTGTCTCTAGTGCTCAAAGCACTACAGCAGGGCCCATTTGAGCCTTTGCAGTCAGTCAAGCTAAAGTTTCTTTCAATGAAAACTCTGCACTTGCTTGCACTGGCCTCCATCAAGAGGGTAGGGGACCTGCACGCATTTTTAGTCGACGATTCGTGCCTAGAGTTTGGGCCGGCTGACTCCCAGGTAATCCTGAGGCCCCGGCCCGGCTATGTGCCCAAGGTTCCTACTACCCCCTTCAGGGATCAGGTAGTGAACCTGCAAGCGCTGCCCCCGGAGGAGGCAGACCCAGCCCTATCTTTGCTTTGTCCCGTCCGAGCCTTGAGATGGTACGTAGACCGGACACAAAGCTTTAGGACCTCAGACCAGCTCTTTGTCTGTTACGGAGACCGGCAGAAGGGGAAGGCTGTCTCTAAGCAGAGGATGGCCCACTGCATTGTGGATGCCATCACCCTGGCTTATCAGGCATAGGGCTATCAGCTCAGGTTGCGAGCTCACTCTACTAGAAGTGTTGCATCCTCCTGGGCGCTGGCTCGTGGCGCATAGCTAAAAGATATTTGTAGAGCTGCAGGCTGGGCGACCCCCAACATGTTCGCTAGATTCTATAGCCTTTGTGTGGAGCCGGTATCCTCCTGTGTTCTCACCTCAAACAGGTCGAGGCACTGAGAGGCCCCGGTTTAGTGTCGGCTTGCTAAAACTGCCCCAGAGTGTCTTTATTGTAGACCCTGTCAAGCTCCTCCATTCCCTCAACATCCAGACGTGGCGGAACGTCCGGCGCTAGGCCCTCACTCGATGAATCCATGAGAACCGTTAGAGGGCTGGGTTCCATATGTAGAGACCTAAGTGAATCCCATATGTTTAAAGTCCACATTATAGCCTCAGAGCCCGTGTTTCCCCGGAATACTTTTTTTAGACTTTTTATGCTCATGATGTGATCAGCGGCAGCTGGATGCAATCATCGCATGCCAATGTGCATTGGCTCATTTAGTTTACACTCGAAGTGGATTGGTCTCTCTAAGCAAGATCCAATTCGTCGGTCACCGACGTGACGTCTCCATTCCCTCCTTCAGGGAACGAGGGTTACATACGTAACCGAGACGTTCTTCCATTATCTTTAATCGTTGGGTCAATATCATTAAAATGATCTCACTGCCTCGCTTTGTTTATCTTTTTCAGAACCTACCTTCAGAACCTATTCTCACTGTGGAGAGGCAAAGGACTGACCATGGTTAAGGACTTTTATGTAGATGGAAAATTTGCCGCTTTTGTATAAAATCTTTGACCTTTCTCAGTCACATTTTTTTTTTTTATATCTACAGGTGCGCAACATAAAACATTATTTTACTGAGTTTCAGGATTTGCCTGAAGATCATGGTCAACCTCCTATGGCTAAATATTTGGTGATATGGTTTGTTTCTCTGTTTATCTCTCATTTTGCGGTGTCTTCAGATCATCTCAAAATAGCATGAAAATGATACTGGAATTATATCTCAAATGAGATTTGGGAGGAGGGACGGAAGCGAATTCATACTTGCTCTATTAATGCAAGATTGCAACCTATACAGTTTAAAGTGCTGCATAGGTTATACATTAAACCAAAACTAAACTCGATAAAATTTATCCTTCAGTTTCCCCATTATGTGATAGATGTAAGAGCTCAGATGGGACGCATGCTCATACTTTTTGGTTCTGCCCTGAGATTTCTGAGTTTTAGAGGAATATTTTTTGGTGGTGCTTAAATGTTTTTGGAGAAGGTATCAGTCCAGATCTTGAATTAGCTTTGTTTGGACGTTCCGACCCTATATTAGCATTGACACATTCTCAGCAATGGTATATTATGTTCAGTATGGTGGTGGCTAAAAGGGTGATTTTGATGGACTGGAAGTCGACTTTACCACCTAGCTTTCATAAATGGCTGCCTGAAATGGTTGCTGCCCTCAAGCTTGAAAGGATTCGTTTTTCTAAGATTGATGCATCTAAAAAAATTGATCAAATCTGGGGCCCCTTCTTTAATTTTCTTTTTAAGAGTTGACATTTTCTTGGGCATTTATGTAGCATAGAAAACTTCAATACTTTATTTTACTCCATTTTTAATATTTTGTTTAATTCTTATTAACTATGGCTTTGTTTAAGGTATGTATCTTTCACTGTATCTGGTGTGTTTTCGGGTGGGGAGTTCTTTTGTGTGGTTATTTTATTCATACTTTTTGTATACAGTTTGTGTGATTTTGTTTTGCTTTGTGTTTGCAGAAAAACTGTTACAAAGAAAATATATATATTTTTTAAATGATTATATTACTTAAACAGAGATATTTTATGTTAATAATTCTGATATTCGGCATGATTCTACCATGGTAAACCATAATGTGTGATTTTTAAGTCATGCACTTACATTAGTTTCAAGGATAAATTTGCTAAAGAGTGGTTTCCTACATAAATGGTTTTGAATTAAACATCACACAGATAAAAAGAATACGGATTTAAGCCAATAATAATTGATTGTTAGTCTACAGCTTTCAACCCTTTCAAATGACCTTTCAAAGCTTTCAGCCTTCTCTGTTAAAATCTAGATTATTGAACAGTCACAGCCAGTCATTCCTCCTGCTTTTTTTTTCACCGGCTTCAACTGGTGTCAAGAGCCAACTGGTCAGTCACAAGATCATCTTCTGTAAATAAAATATAATTTGCTTGGAAATAATAAGAATAAATTCATATTTAATTTATTTATAAAAAAATATCCTATTTATTATTTGATTTCTTAAATCTGTTTAAAAATAGTAAAATAGACATGCAATAGATTAAATGGTTCAGCTAAAACTTGGAAATTAGCAGAAATAAGTTAATGCAACCTCTTATTTACATAAGGTAATCATAAAGCTGCTTGGTTTATATTTCTGAGCCTTTAAATTTCTATATAATAATTTGATTGCATACCTGTTGCTGCCTAATAATGGCCCATTTAAAATGTTTACATGCTTTTCTTCTCTCTCTTCCCACTCGCTGTGGTGGAGTAAATATTGTTCTTGTAAAAACTTTCCAGAATATCTGTAGTGTACATCTAAAAAGTGTACATCTAAAATGCATGCAGGGCTCAACAGCTATATGGTTCTTGGCAGATGTGAAAAAGGATTTAAACAGTGCATTTTGAACTGATCCCTTCTTGTAAATTCAGAGATGTGGATTCGGATAGTAATTAAATTACCACAAAACCGTGGTGTTTGCCAAAAAAAAAAAAAAACAGTAGGTAAATCAGCCTGGGCTTTTTTTACATGGTTGGTGGGGAAAAACACTGACATTCTGAATTCAGGTGTCAATAAAATCATCGACAAGCCCCTCAAAATGTTGAAAATAGCTTACGTACCCATGAGAAATAATTACCATCCGAATAGGGCTAAGTTGATTTTAGTCAATGTATGAAGTCATCGGTTCTCAAACTCACACAGGTGTTGAGCAAAATAACCACAGGTGTAGTTCACCATACAGTATTGACTATAAACATGATCTACTAACGTTTCACAGCCAAAAAGGGTAATGATTCTCTTGTCTTCATTTTGAACAGTTGTATTTTGGCCAGAAGCAATGGTTCAGATGTTTTGGTTAAAAAGTTAAAATGTTTTGATGGATTTGTTCCTTACAAACATGCAACTTTTCGTTTCACAAGATGTTAATTGATAGACTGGAGTCATGTGATTACTTGTGGATTATTGAGATGTTTTTATAAAGGCTAAATTATATAATAATTTATAAAGGCTAAATTTTTTCAAATCTGTTCCAACAAAGAAACAAATTCATCGACATCTTGGATGGCCTGATGGTGAGTCAATTCTCCGCAAATGTTTATTTTTGGGTGAAATAAAGGCCATGTGGTTTGATATGACATTCATACATTATTATATGGCTTGTTTGTCCAAAACTGTATAATATTAAAAGATTTTAAAATTTTGTTCTGCTTTACACCTTAAACAGTTCAATTTAACAGTTCCAATTAAGCAGCATATTATGAATGATTACAGTGTTGTCAGGGTTCAGATTTAAGCTCTTCCTCAGTGCTCCATTACATTCGATAGACCGCAGAAGAACAGATCTGCTCCTCCATTAACAGGCATTACCCTTCATAGATCAAAGCACAAGCACAATATCTCTGAGAGCGAGAGATGGCCATTATGTAGGGCTGGGTTGTGTAAGGTATGCCAGTCGATGCCTGTTAGAGTGTTTGAACTTTGAAGTGAATAACGTTATGGCACAAAAAGAGATCTAAAGGCCAGCCATGAAGACGATGCAGTGTAGCATGATTACCCACTCTCTTAACTGTCCTGTTTTCATTGTACAGGGCTGATCACAGCGATAGTTCACTGTCCATCAAGACCAATACATCATAAACTGAAACAGGAAGACTGCTCAATACACCAGGAAAAAAAAATCTAATTTTAATTTTAATTCTAAGTCAAATTTATTAGTTTTTCTCACATTTCATTTATAGATCTGGTTCAAACCGTACATTTTGATTTAATGTTCATTGAAAATAATTATTTCCCAAAGGCATAATAATAATAATAATAATAATAATAATAATAATAATACATAAAGTAAAAATATTTATTATAAAGACCACGAACAGAACAATTGTGTTGGATTTACACTACCACTCAAAACTTTGGACACACCTTCTCCTTCAGTGTTTTCTTTATTTTTATTATTTTCAAATTGTACATAGTAAGATATCCAAACTATGAAAGAACACATTTGGAATTATGTAGTAAACAAAAATAGTGTTAAACAAACCAGAATATGTTTTTGTTTTTTTTACATGGTGGTGGGTAAAAAACACTGACATTCTGAATTCGGGTGTCAATAAAATCATCAACGAGCCCCTCAAAATGTTGAAAATAGCTTACGTACCCATGAGAAACAATTACCATCCGAATAGGGCTAAGATGATTTTTAGTCATGATTTAGTTTTTATGTTCATTGAAAATAATTATTTCCCAAAGGCATAATAATAATAATAATAATAATACATAAAGTAAAAATATTTATTATAAAGACCACGAACAGAACAATTGTGTTGGATTTACACTACCACTCAAAACTTTGGACACACCTTCTCCTTCAGTGTTTTCTTTATTTTTATTATTTTCAAATTGTACTTTAATACTGAAGATATCCAAACTATGAAAGAACACATTTGGAATTATGTAGTAAACAAAAAAAGTGTTAAACAAACCAGAATATGTTTTATATTTTAGGTTGTCTAAAGTATACATTTACTTTAATGACAGACACACTAATGGCATTCTCTAATATTCTGGGTTATGTAACACATTTTTGTTTACTACATAATTCCATATTTGTTCTGTCATAATTTCAATGTCTTCAGAATTAACATACAATGTTGAAAACAATAACAATAAAGAAAAACGTCTCGGTTACGTATGGTAACCCTCGTTCCCTGAAGGAGGGAACGGAGACATCACATCGGATGACCGACGAATTGGGATCTCGCTTAGAGAGACCAATCTACTTCGAGTGTAAACTAAACGAGCGCTCTCGCTGAAGTGATGGTGTCAACTACCTCTTGAGGTAGGTCACTTAGAACCTCCGCGTCCCGTCCAGGGACCAGACATGAAGTTTTCAGAGGTCTGGACGCGGGTGCCAAGGGGTGCCCCGTCTCTGAGTCAGTAGATCCTTCCTCAGAGGAATCGGCTAAGGAGGGGCTGTCGCAAGGAGCATTAGTTCCGGGAAGCAGGTCCGGGTAGGCCAATAGGGTGCCACGAACAGGACCTGCTCCTCGTCCTCCCTGACCTTGCACAGCATCTGTGCAAGAAGGCTCACTGGGGG
>NW_015536535.1:1784227-1785373 GCF_001515605.1 Sinocyclocheilus anshuiensis
GGAACACATCTTCGGGGACGGATGCACCCGAAGATGCGTTCCTGCGTCAACAGCTTGAACGGTAACTGGTGAAGGGCCCCGTTTCAAGACACGCAGGTCCAAAATTGGTCGTAACCCACCGCCTTTCTTGGGTACAGTGAAGTAGGAGCTGTAAAAACCCCGACTTAATATCGGCTGGAGGGACCGGCTCTATCGCATCCTTCACCAGCAGGACTGCGATCTCTGCACGCAAGACAGGGGCATCTGCTGCTTTCACTGAAGTAAAGTGGACCCGGCCCTCCTCCGGGGGAGGGAGTGGTGTGCTCACCATCTCCCGAAGAGCAAGTCCCTCCACCTCTGGGTTGCCCGTCTCAGGGCCTCTTGCTCTTTCGCTTGCCACCAGGTTGGGCGGGGGCCTGGACGAGCGGGGCGGCTGCCCTGCGACCGGCACCACGGCGCAGCTTTGCTGGAGGCCACGGGAGCGGGGCGGTGGCAGGGGGCCGCCCTCGGCGACGGCAGCAGCTGCACGCCGGGGCAGGATGTACCTGATGGCCTCAGTCTGCTTTCTCTCTAAGCGAGATCCCAATTCGTCGGTCATCCGACGTGACGTCGAGAGTGACCGACTGAAAGGGAACATTGTGTCCCAACTTTTAACTGTTAGTGTACAGTACATGATTTAATCATGTACATTGATTCCACATAAATCAGTTAAGTAATACAAACACAATTTGTTCATGTAGCTTTAACATAATCTGGTTCCCAGACAGAATTTAATTCATTCATACCACACAATGTTGTTGTGTAGATCACAATCTGTGTTTTCACTTTTTTTTTTTACAGTGGATTTACTTAATATATATTTCTTTAGGCACAATCCAAAATTGTACTTAAAGGGGTCATATGATGCTATTTCAAGTTTTCCTTTCTCTTTGGAGTGTTACAAGCTCTTGGTGCATAAAGAAGATCTGTAAAGTTGCAAAGACTAAAGTCTCAAATCCAAAGAGTTATACTTTATAAAAGTTATAAAGAATACTCAGCCACACCTACCTAAAACGGCTCATTCTAACACGCCCCCACATATCTACCTCACTATGTGGGAAGATTTGCATAATGCTGCCCAAATGTGCACGCAAAGAAAGAAGGCGTGGTTTCAGTAACCGCAGTTAG
>NW_015536535.1:1785499-1789968 GCF_001515605.1 Sinocyclocheilus anshuiensis
AAGAAGGCGTGGTTTCAGGAACAGCAGTAGTGTTGATGCAGCCATGTCAGGGAGACGCTGTGTGATTCAGTGCGAAAGCAAAAGCACTTTATTTGGCATTCCGGAAGTAGATGCAATTAGGAATCATTGGTTATGATTTATTTACAACAGAACAGCACAACCCACAACCCAGATGTTGTGCAACGCATTTTATGGACAACAGTTTTTTGATACTAGAAGAGTACAAGGCTGGCTGTGCACAAAGGCTATTTCAAAAAAAATTAAAAAGTTTCAATTCCAACTTTGCTATGACAATCTGTGTTAGTTTCCTGTTCCCTTTGTTCCTGCCATGCATTTATTACCAGTTACTGATCATGTTCGCCTGCCCCTTCTCTCTTTCAACCAATGGTCAATGAAAAGAGGTGTTTAACCTTCAAAAAATATTTTTTATTATCTCTGCCATATAAAAGTATGCAGAATTTTTAAGTCATCTGTTTTTTGTTTTTTGTTTTTTTTGTTTTAATAGAACTTTGTGAAAAAAGTAAAAGAAAATTATTTTTATTCTGAAGGTTGCAAGGACTTTGCCACTAATAGTGCAGCCTGAAAGCGAATAATGACCCCACTAATGGAGAAACTATGAAAGGAAAGTGAATTAGGCATGAAGAACAAGGCAGGAAGCAACACAATCCTGTTAATTGCCGTGTTTTGATGAGCTGTGTAAACGAAAAGCCTTATTAAAGCCCCATCAGATGTCTAATGGATTTGTTGGATTGAGCCATTGTGAAACTGGTACATTTAGTAAAAACTCGAGGGTCTTACAGCTTTTTTTGTTTATTTTGGTATTATTTTCACAAGTAAGTGGTGAATTTTCAAAACCCTTTTTACAAAACTACAAATTGATAACACATTTGATCAAAATAATTCAAACTTAAATATAGTTATTTTGTTTGCTTGTTTACTTAAAATGTAACATTTTTAAATTATGCATTTGATGTTATTTCATCATTGATAATATTTTTATTGATGTTTTATCTCAATTTTTTATCAAATTATTCTAGAAATATTTAATTATAGGTTATAGCAGATGTCTGAAATGTAATTATATTCAGGGAATTATGAAGTAACAATTCCATAAAGTATTATGTAAATTTCTTTTATTTGACTCCAACTTTACTAAGTGTAACTTTAGGAACTTGACATAATTAATGGAAGGTTTTTTTTTTTGTAACAGTCCTTTAGCCCTTTAGTCCTTCTTACTGGGGGGTATTAAGGAAAAAATCCATTTTGCTTTGAAACAAGTGGTATGCAAATACACTGACTTTTCTACTTTTCAAAAAATCACAGCCTATCTAAATTATTTACTGTGCCCAAAAATCTCAAATCAACAACTATACCTAAAAACATTTGATATTCAATTTCCACAACGACAAAATTAAGAACAGCACAGCCATTCAACAAATACTGAGATGAGATTTAGTGATATGATCAAGAGAGAAAATTAAAGATCTAACCCCTGGAGAAGCCTTGTCCAACCAGAGTCAACAATACAACAATATAGATGGGCCTCTTTGACCTTAAAAATATGAATGATTTTTAATTATTATTAGTAGTAGTAATCTTGTACCAGGTCTACAGAAAAAAAAATGGTGGTTGGGAGTTGGAAAATACATGCTTCAAAAAGAAGCTTTGATCTGACAAGATGAGGCTTTACAAAAGAAAAGAGCTAAACTAATAATTGTGGAACTCTGACATCATTCCTCAGAGAAATTCCTTATTGAACCTGGGAAGAGTCTTCTCAATATGTGTCAGGAGAGAAAACCCTGCCAAAGATAATATTGTCTGAGGAGAGAGCAGGATATGATGCATTATGTATAGCACCTGGACACTTAAAAGAAGAATGAGTGAAAAGCCAGAAGTGTAGAGAAGCACTTCCTGTTTCATCTTCCACATTCAATAACATGCTGCTCTTTTGGTTCACAATATGCAAATACAGAATGTTCAGGATCAATGAGAGATTGTTTAAGTGCGTGTTACACAATCAACTACATTCCATGCTATCTAAATGTTGAATCCTGTTTCTACAGAAGGACCCTCCTCTAATTCTGGTAATGGTGTGATCCATCATGAGCTATCTCTGTGTGCTATGAATAGGAGGGCATAGCAGGTCATTCCTGCAAAAGCAATGGATGAACATGATCATTGTGGCATTGCTGGAATGAACACCGTTACATTTTTTCACACAGCACTATTTTGAGGTTAGAGTTTTCTCTGAAAGGGAAGCAAAGAGAGGCAAGAAAAATTGTATGGTCAAGGACACTGTCACAACTTTCTGAGCCAACTAAAAGGTTTTCAGAGTCTCCTGTATACACCTTGTAAGCCTTTATAGTTCAGTTGCAAGAACAATGGCGCTGTGCAGAATTGTGAAGAGACTGATTTAAAGTTAGTACCACAGTGCTTCATTACTTCTGCTCAGAAAGCCATTAACATTTTACACAGAACATCAGAGAACATTTCAATTTACTTTACATCCTCTGACACAGAGAAAGAACTCAGTTTTCAACATCCTATCTTCTACAATCTTGTTATATATTCTAGAACAGGGGAAAAAACATTATATAGAAGAGAGGAGAATGTTGTTATCATGAGAATAAGATAGATTTGAAAGGAATAGTGCACCAAAAAAAATAAAAATTTGCTAAACATTTACACAAGATATAGATACATTTGTCTGCATCAAAACAGATTTGGAGAAATTTAGCTGTCCAACAATGGATCCTCTGCATTGAATGGGTGCCGACAGAATGAGAGTCCAAACAGCTGATTAAAACAATACAGTAATCCACAAGTAATACACACCCCACTCCGTCAATTAACATCTTGTGAAGTGAAAACCTGAGTGTTTGAAAGAAACAAATTCATCATTAAGGCGTTTTAACTTTAAACCTTCACTTCTTGCCAAAACACCAGCCAATAATTCATAATAACACAACCTCCAGTGAAATAGTCCATCCCCTGTTGTCCTTTCACATAATAATCCACCAACATATTGGTTTTGTACTGTTTTGGGACTTGATCTGTGCATATTTCTCTCATGATTCAAGCAACTAGAATTTTTTCACTGGAGAAAGCAATATTATAAAGGGCTCATATTTTAGACTGAAGCAATGGTTTGAAGGTAAAAATGTCTTAATAATGGATTTGTTTATTACAAATAGCTTGTGTATTACTTGTGGATTACTGTGATGTTTTTATTATCTTTTTGGACTCTCATTCTAATCATTCACTGCAGAGGATCTGTTGGTGAGCAAGTGATGTCATGCTAAATTTCTCAAAATCTGTTCATATGGGGAAAAAAACAGTCCATCTACATCTTGGATCTTGCTATATTGCCCTGAAAAGTCAAGTTTCTTAAGAAGTAACTTAAAGGGGTCACGACATGGATTTTTTTCTCATGGATGTTCCTTGAGGTTTACTTATAATGTTAATTACGTTTTTTTACACACACACACAAAAAAACAAATGTGGAAAAATTATTATTTTCAACCCTCATTCTGAACCTCTCTCAAAAAATGGGCTGTTTTTAAGGGCCGGGTCCTTAAGGCTTGTCAGTATTCCGCAACTGTTGTGATTGGCTAATGTCATTGCATAGGAAACAATATCAACGCCCCCTCACTATTGCATGTTACTGTTTTGACAACATGATCAAAATAAAACGGTCATTTACAGACAAAGCATTATGAAATCATTTACTTATAATGTGATGCAGCTGCAGTCAGATCTATGTAGCGTCTGGACCAATCAGACACACCATTTTTTTATTTGATTTAACAAATCAATTATTCATTAGATCAACAAATAATCACAGACCCCTCACCCAATAAACATGCTGGGTGCCAGGATGTCTGCGAATGAACAGGCCTCTGATTCCATGGCAACCAATGCTGATATCACTGGTTTTATTGCCCAAAGGAATACGGATAGAGAACTCACTCATTTTCCTCATAAGACAGACACATAATGCCAAGAGAAATGGACTGTTCTCTAATTAATTCATAGGAAAACCTTTCTTTGAATGAACATGCATATCCTTCAGGTCATTGTGTATGTTGTTACTGTCCTTGTATATTGTCTTTTATAATGTATACTGTTTATGCAGGCTTATGATAGAACCACTCGTTCATGTCATGTCTATATGTAATCCTACCATGTTTAGTATCTATGAATTCGTCTTCTGATGATCTAAACGAGAGTGTATATTATATGTTGGTACATAGGCAATATATTAGTGTTCTGAGAATCTTTAGTAATTTCGATTCAAGTTCCATATGCAAATTACCATGCTTTCACACAAAGGGTCATAAAACTCCCCAGTATTTCCAAACTCCCGCTTGGAATTTCAGCCTTTCTCATTGGACAAGCCATCTTGAGAGGCGTGAATCTTCTCCGACCTTAAAGGCCTCACACCAGGGACCCGCCCAGAGTCGGTGGTT
>NW_015536535.1:1792619-1821501 GCF_001515605.1 Sinocyclocheilus anshuiensis
AATGCTGATATCACTGGTTTTATGGCCCAAAGGAATGTGAGTTGGCCAGAGACAATACATCTGGCAAGTAGAGAAAATCACTACCTTTTCCATAGGAAGAGACACAATGCACAGTAGAAATGGACTTTTCTCTACTTAATTCATAGGAAAACCTTTCTTTGAATGAACATGCATATCCTTCAGGTCATTGTGTATGTTGTTACTGTCCTTGTATATTGTCTTTTATAATGTATACTGTTTATGCAGGCTTATGATAGAACCACTCGTTCATGTCATGTCTATATGTAATCCTACCATGTTTAGTATCTATGAATTCGTCTTCTGATGATCTAAACGAGAGTGTATATTATATGTTGGTACATAGGCAATATATTAGTGTTCTGAGAATCTTTAGTAATTTCGATTCAAGTTCCATATGCAAATTACCATGCTTTCACACAAAGGGTCATAAAACTCCCCAGTATTTCCAAACTCCCGCTTGGGATTTCAGCCTTTCTCATTGGACAAGCCCATCTTGAGAGGCATGAATCTTCTCAGACCTTATGGCCTCACATCAGTGACCCGCCTCGAGTCTGTGGTTCTGTTAGATTCTGAGAAGATGAGGATGTGAGCAAAAACGCTCCTAAGGACACCCTAAGTCTGCGCCAGGCCTTCGGCCTTGACTTTCCATTCACCAAGATCATCTGACTCAAACTGGTTCTTTTCCATCAACCAACTTCAGCAAAGATCAACATGAACCTTCAGATTGCATCAAGCCTCTTTCAGACAGACGAGACGTGCAAGTATCAAACTTAGTCTTACTAATTGATACATTAGGTATCATTTGCACCTTTTTACAAAGGTGTGTTTGAACTAAGAAACAGTTATAACTAGTTATGATTAATTATTCATATTTCCCCTTTGAGCTGATTCGCTACATCTAGTACCGCTTCATCTTTCAACAAATGTTTCTTTGTGAACTCTCCATGACACTGTGCCTTGTTTACAAAACAAAATGCTCCGATCAATCCTCTGACACGATCCGGGATGCCATTAAAAATAAACTATCCACTTGTTCCTTATGATGTGATCCTTCTGATATCTGTACAAAGACGCGAACGAGCTGTTTAAACCAAACACGTCAAAGTGAACGTTCTTTCACTCCATTTGTCGGATTGATGAATGACATGAGCACATGGACTGTGTCAGAAAGTGAACTCGCATCTGTATACTGTATCCAATGTAGACAAGATAGCGGCAGTGACACTCGCATTCAGCAAAATGAAGTGTCAGCCGTTAAGCGAGTGAACGCCAGTGGACAGGGTCTATGGTGAGAAGATGGCTGCTCTGGAGGCAGTGTTTATGGCTTTATGCAAATGTTTGTGCCCAGGTGACGTCACCTTGTCCCTCGGATCCAAAACGAGCCAATTTTGGAGCTTGATTAAATAAATGCTTTGTTTATAATGAGGAGGACGTTTTAAGCTATGAAACTTGCAGGATGTTTTAATGGTGCACAAAGACCTCTTTAGGTGCTTTCGCACCACATAGTTCTAGGAACTAGCCAGCATGACAGTTCCTAGAGAAGGAACCCTGGGGCTGTTTTCCTGGTTCCATTCGCACCCCTAGCAGGAACTCTGAAGCGGCTGACAGCGATGTCTTTATTCGCAATATTTACAAATGTCAACAATTAGTGAATGCCATGATCAGAGCTGTTTTTGTTGTGTGTCACGTGCTTTGTGATATCGGAGATGAAATGTAAATGCACAATTTATGCGATTAAAAGAGCACGAATATCTGACTAAATCTCCTATGACAACTTGCAGTGTTATTATCGAGGCTGAGAAAAGAACATAACGTCGCAGACAACAGGTAAATGCTGTTATCGCTGTTTTCCATGTTCGTGGAGTAAATATTTTTTACAAGGCTTTTTAAAAATGCCGGGTAGCTGGTGTTTCATATGCGTTTAGCCAGTCAGAGTACAGTAGTATCACTAGTTATTCTTATAGAATGTCATGACCCCTTTAAGATGCCTCATATCAGTATATCAGTATATCAGTATTAAGAAAGCATGTATAACATTGTATATGGCATTTGTGGCTAAACTTGCCCCAGGTTAAGGGTAACTTGTCTTGAACCATTTGAAGAGGTTAAGTAACCTGGGGACCATTTATTTATTTGTTTGTTTCATTTTTTTATTTTATTTATTGATATTATTTTATTTTTTATTCATTTATATATTTTTTGGTTTGTTTTACGTAGAAAGAAACAGTTTTACTTGTACATTACATAAAGTAGAAGCTTTTCAAGATGCTATGACAAAAGTTATTCTAATTTCAGTTATTTCTCAGTGAGCTAAGAAATAAACAGTTAACAAATCCTCAAACATATCAGAGTGATTAAAAACTAAATGATGCAGTATAAAATTACATTATCACATACAAAGTGTGCTAATCTTTTTAGAATATTTTTCAAGTTAACAAAACAGTAACACAGCAAGAACTAAAAATGAACAATTGCTAGTTACTTAAAGCTGTAATGGTCTGGAAATGTTCCTATCAAATGGATACCACTTTATCTAAGGATCAACAAAAGCTCACATTCTCTTCTACTCAGTAGTCTGGCCTTCTATCTTAATTTCCAGGTCTTTCACATTCCATTGAGAAGAGGGTCAGAGAGGGATTTCATGTCTCTTCTCTCTTCTTTTACCAGGCAGTGATTGCACTGGATACTGTAAATTGTCACAGGGAGGCTCGCTGTTAAATAATGCTGTGCAGATTTTTATATCCTTAGCATGTTTCCTATGCGTGCTGGCAGAGTAGCATGATGGAGTACGTTAATTAAGATCCCATTCTGAGGGATGTTTTCTTGCTCACACAGCTGATGTGCCAAACAGGCTAGAAAAGTCAGTGACAACCCATTTACCGCTCTCTCTGTCTCTTTCTCTCCCTGGAATGAGAAATGACACTGTGTGACCTTTGCTGTAAGGGTACTTCTAAACCGAACAAAATAAATGAAAAAGTGCCTGTTTAAAACAAGGCAAAAAAAAAAAAGTTTTATCCACCCTTTTTTTACATTTTGAAAACCTTTGAGAATTTGAAAGCTTTTTTTTTCCCCTGTAAAATGGCCCATATTTAAAGAAACATGCACATGACATTACTTCCTTTGAATGTGTTTAAGCATAAAATTAAAAGACTTTTTGCATAAAATTAAAAGGCAAGTGCAATGAGATGTCTTTACTCCAGCAGTGGAGGCCATCACCTGACATGCTCCCCTGCAGTTCTCCCTCGTTTCCCAACCTCTGTCTGCGATAACTGCCAACAAACCACCAAATTGATTCATCCCCCCATCCTCCACCCCTTCCAGGCTTGCTTTTGATAAGGTGGCTCTAGATGATTGAGGTGAGTTTTAATATATGCTGTTAGCAGGGGACACGGTCTCTCGGTGTGCTTTAGCAGAGAAAATCACCTGTGAAATGCACAGAAACAGCAGCTGCGGGTGGTAAAATATGATGTCCACAGGCTCCTACAGGCCTTCAAGAGGATTAAAGCCTGTCAGAACACCTGCCACGCTAAAGAGAATTTTTTAAGGCTGAGAAAGACATAGCCTAAATTCCTCTAAAATGTGATTAGATGTGAATTTGGCAAATTGGATCTGAGCCTCACAATGTCTAGTTAAAGGCATAGTTCCCTTAAAAACGGAAAATTCTGTCATCATTTACACACTCTCATGTCATTCCAGACCTGTATAACTTCCTTCTGGAAAACACAAAAGGAGATATTTTGGAGAATGTTTTCAACTATTTTATGAGAGTCAGTGGAGTCCAAACCCTTCAAGCTTCAAAAGGTACAGTACATACTGTAAATAAAGTGTGAAATTAATCCACTTCACTTGACTGGTATATTACAAGACTTTTAAAGTGACAACAAAGAGACAAAGTAAAATTGAAACATTCTTCAAAATCAACCTCACTTCCAAGGTGACAAAAACTGAAACATGTTCAAGCACCTTTGGGAGTGAGAATAAGATATCACAAAATATCTTCTTTTGTGTTCCATATAATTTAAGCTATGTTAGTTTGGAATGACATGAAGGTTAGTAAACATTGATAGAATTCTAAATTTGGGATTAACTATTAATTTAAGAAACACACATTCACATCAGCTTTTCAAAAGCTTGACTCCTGAGAAAAAAAAAACACCAGTGTCAAATCTAAATTCCAACAGCAAAAAGCATTCAGCCTTGAAATTCTGTTTTCCAATATAATTCACAACTTTATATGCTTGTACAGTCCTGAGACAGCCATAAAGTTGCTTCCAGTGAGAAGGATGTCATCGTGAAGATTGCACATACCCAGAAGAGACAGATTTTTGATGGGAGAGCGGGCTGTTTCCCCAGCCTGTCTTTCCATCATTAATTTGTGTGCTGACAGCTTTATTGCCATTCCACAATTCTTTAAGGGGCCAAAAAAAAAAAACAAGTTAAAAGCACTTAGAGACCCTGCAGTGTTTGGAGGAAGAATGTTGTGTGTGTCAGTGTGTTCTTTGGCTAAATGGACAGAGGATAGGTAGATGTCATCGACAACAAAAAGGCCAAAAAGAAAGGAAAATTACCCTCTGGTAGGGGGCTGTGGGTAGAATCACTTTTCACAGATGATTCTGACATGTGCAAGTGTGTCACTAACTTTTGTTTGCTGCTTATGCGGTCGGATAACACAGAGCCTTCTGGGTAAAAATGCAGCTTCAAACAAAAACAAGGAAACAATGAACCAACTTTTATCAGAATCATCAGTAGTTTATAAAGTTTGTCTCTGATCAAATGTATAGCAGGGGAACCTGGAGAGTGCGTGTTTTGCACTATGTATCAAACCATGATATATTTTAGTATATTTGGATAGTAACATTATAAACTTCTCCACCCGATCATCAGCCATTATATTTCTAGCTTTTTCAAGTGTTGATTGCATGAACAGTGTATGTTACATGTTATTTAAGAGAATCATGCTCAGTCATTTAACATGAAACACTCTTTATAAATTTTACTCTTGAGTCGGTTGGCTGCTTGTCCAAGAAAGAAGCCAAGAAAAGTTAGACATTTCAATAGCAATCCTAAATGTTAATAAAGTCTTAAACATGAAACAGTCTCATGATCCAGCATTAACCAATGATAGCTTCTGTAACATTGGGCAAACTATTGAATACAGTATATGGAAGTTGTATAAAAACATTATACAAATAAAAAATGTATTTATGAAATTAATTTATTATATTTGTTTTATAATTATATTATAAATATTATTTGTATATTAATAATAATATAATATGTATTTGTATTTAGTACGATTTTTATTTATTTTTTAATCAATTTATGGATTTTTTTTTTGCAATCTATTTACAGACAAATTAAGAGTTGATTGCTTGACTGATTTACCTTTTTTTTAATTGATTCATAGATTGATATTGTTAGTGGTTTTAGTGATTTAGTGGGAAAAGGCTTTAAAACAGTTTTCACTCAGAAATTGCTATTGCATTTCACAAATAATTACAGAAACTGCAGCTAGCACATAATTGAACATGCAATTCTGAAGTAGAAAGACTGAAATAGTATTTTCTTGTAAAACATATTCCAGTAAGCTTTTATTTACACCTTCAGGACCTCAGGAGGTTTGTGGCCATGTATGAAAGTGGTTTTATTTCTAATCGGATTAGTTGATGATGTTGCAAAAGCAGACTTATCAAAAGTACATTTTCTCAGTGCCAAGAATTTTGGAAATAGCCTGTGTTCACTGGGGCACTCAAATCTTAAAATCATTTATTTATGAAGGTTTATTGTCGTTGGACAACATCTGCAATAAACACCTCAAAATGCAATTTGTAATAGATTTCAAATCCATTGAGAAGCCTTATTTGAAGTGTTAGATTTTGAGAAACACTATTACGGAGAAAGGCATGGAATTGAACAGGGTCGCGGATGAGCTCTTATTACAGAAGAAGCTAGAAAAAGAGAGAACAGAAATGTGGCAGCTTGATTGTGTTTGTTTCTCACGCACCTGCATATGTGAGACACATGGATGTGTCGTAGAGACTGCAGCTTTGATTACTCAGTCCAGTCACACCTTCCAGCAAATTACACTGCTTATTGCCCCTCAGTGTGGCAGAGCCGCTGTAAATCACACAGAGTTATGGGAACACAGCAGAGGAGAGAACTCAGCAGAGAGCCAAGATTTCATCCACAGTCTCAGGGTTAGAAATCTGCCCTCTGGTGCGCCAGGACAATACACTTCAGAGAAATATGACAAAGCCAAAACAAAATGAACTTGGATAGATAGACATAAATATGCAAGACACATAGTATATGATATGGTACATAAATACTCATGCAAATGTGCAGAATACAAAAAAAATGTCATGTCCACGGTCCCTTATAATGGAATATTCACCAACATCCATTGCAACACTGAATGTTGGACTGATCAAAGGAAGCCAAAGCGATTCCATTGACTCGAAGACCTTTCAATGGTTATTCTTTTAAGATTAGAAAACCTACAAATTTGATTCTTAACATACTATATAATTATTACTATGTAAAAATGGCAACCCAGGCTCATTCGAAATACGTGCCTCTAAATACATTTCTGCAACACCGTAATTAGCCTACATACCTCACGTTTCGCGTCAGTTTCAAAGTGAAACGTCCAGTGAGTGGTGCTAAAACGCGGGTTCAATACGTGACCCTGACATGTTTTTGTTACGTTGCTATAGGCACGTATTGCTGTGTTTTTATTACATTGCTTCAGGTACTTATTGCGGTGGTTCATAATTCAAATATCCGATGAAGTGTCGCTAAAAGTTTGTGCTATCGTGTTGGAAATCCCCACTACACCAAACCCAACCCTAAACCTACCCGATAGTGTTAACAAATGCAAAAGAGATATAAAAACGCATTTGTTGATGCCTCCGTGCTATTTTAACTTCCTAATGCAGATTTGAGCTGTTTTGTTGAACCGTTTCGTTCAACAACGTTTCGTTTGAGCTGTTTCGTATCGGAGGTCTTCACCGCTCAAATTCAAGCTGTATCGCGTGAGCTCGAGCAAACCTACTGAATTAGAAAACTCATGCAAGCTGTATATGTGACGACAACATTCAAAAGTATCAGTTTTCAAATCTCGCAGCATGTTAAAATTGTTTTGAATTCATAACATAATATTCCTCAACTAATTATGCGAAAATTAGGCTTTATTAATCAAAACTGTGGACCTGCAAATCATATTTTGTGTGAAAAGGAATAAAAGTTTTTGTCTGAGTCTGAGTTTTACTGCCTCTATAGTGTTCATTTCAACTGGAAACTGCAGCAATTTGTGTGTATAGGTAGCCTACGTTTTTTGAGTTTCACAGAAATGTAGGTAGAGGCACGTATTTCCAATGAGCCTATGTTGAAAAATGGCATTAATGTATAGGCTAATTAATGTATAAATTATATATTACATTTGTTGGTATAGCAGCAGAATTATAGATTGTGAAATCAAATATTTCTCTTTAAATGCTCAGCATCCCTTTACACACCGCTTGCCTGTTAAAGGCCGTGACACACCAAACCGACATCAAAGAACTGGTTGCAAGCAAAGCCTACTGTGTTGTTGCCTCATGTAACCTGCGTCTGGGCCAAAAATTTAGAGAGATAAAGACTAGAGCCAACTAGCATGTACAGTACTTTAATGTGCCTGCATAAGAGAAAATAACTCCCCGTACCAGCAGGTGGCAGTAGTCTATATTCTTCACTTTAAACAAGAAACTAAAACTTGGATTGCGGATATACAAACCGTAAACAAAGCAGCACTTCCTGACCATTTCTAATAAAAAACATGTTGATCAGATGGCCTTCACTTTCGTTATTCCAAATGGCCATGTCGTTATGAAAATATTCACGTATTTAAGACGAAGGTGTAAATTTAAAGGTGCCCGCTTTGTTTAAATCATCGCTTGCTTGCTTTCATCACTTTTGTTCTGGTACTTGTGCACTGGTTCGCTAAGCTGAACAGCCAATCAGAATGATTTGTCTCACCGACTGCCCGTCGCTGATTCAACATGTTCAATTGGACAAAAAGCTGCAACGGGGTCTGACAAGTGCCGCCAGTGCAGAACACACCACAAAAACTATGCTGACAGATGCTCAGCAACCTGGGCCGGATTTACGCATAGGCATTCTAGGCACGTGCCTATGCTCACTCGTCCAGGGGGGCCCAAACACAATGAAGAGATATATAATATTTTGTTATACTACGGGCTATCTACAACAATAAAAGAACCAAAACCTCAGAAGACATCGAGCAAATAAATATAACAAACAATAGGGTAAAAAATGACAAACTATTTCCATGTCTTCCACCTTTTTTATGTACGGAAATCACGCTTTCTCCGGTTCTCTCTCACAGATGCACACACACGCACTCGCGCACACACGTGGACAGAAACTTGTCGTCAACGCCGCCCCGCGAATTTATCAATAAAATAGTTTCGCAGCTGAAAAGCTACATGACATTTCTCAGTAGCGAGGTTCTTGAAGCAATTTAACTTAAAGGGGTGGTTCATTGCGATTTCACTTTTTTAATGTTAGTTAGTGTGTAATGTTGCTGTTTGAGCATAAACAATATCTGCAAAGTTACGAAGCTGAAAGTTCAATGCAAACGGAGATATCCTCTTTTAAAATTCTGGCAGTTTAATGCCTACAAAACGTTAGACTGCACCCCATAAACACAATCAAGCCTAGAAAAAGACCAATGAACCACCCCTTTAAAGATTCCCTATTAGTACACGCTGCTGCTGATCTAAAGTGACGTTTTGGAATTTGCAATGGAAGGTTTGAGATGCGTAAAAAATAGTTCAACACATTTCAGGATGGAAACATGTCAAATGTCTTGAAACAGATCATCTGAACAATGTCTTGATGTGTGGTTGTGACTCTTGGCCATTAAAATTATTAGAGAAACAACTCCCGAAGTGGTACGCCGCGCCTATTAATGGAATGGTCTTTCTGAGTTCTCAAACAAATTAAGAACTACATTTGATTAGATTTTTATTGACTGAACGCAAGCGCTTATTGCAATAGAAAACACTGTAACGTTTCCACTGATTAAGAAATATTTTTGTTTGCTTGGGTGGTAATATTAGGCCTATTATATTAATAGGGAAGGGGGGGCCCAAAATGTTGTTTTGCCTATGTCACGAAAAGAGGTAAATCCGGCCCTGTCAGCAACGACCCGACATTGGTTGATGGGCGACTGTCGACTTGCTGTGAGGGCCTTAACTGACAATACCTTCTGTAGTGTATGTCTCTAATATGACATCTTGGACTTGCTCTCTCATTTCATACAAACAAAAATGCCACCATCTTTCATAATTCAATTTTGCGTCAGTTTTAAATATTTTGAGTCCATGCATTTATATTTAGTTGGTGAGCAGTCATGTAATAAGCGGGGTAGTACATCAGCCAGGCATTATCGCAAATTACAACACTGAGTGATGACGTTAATTTCTGCAACTGGATTACAAGTAAAATCTTCACTGTAAAAAAATGGAAAGAGCTATCTACTTAAAAAAATTATGGTAACAATATTACACATAATATTTCTAGTAGTTCCCCTTCAGGAACTCGAGCTGCGTCGGAAAACGCTAGGGGAACGCCTTCAGCGATACCAAGCTCTGAATCATATGTGTAATCAGTCGAATCGATGGGCGAGACGTCAGAGGCGGGTGACGTCATGACCAGGAAGCTTTAAAAGCACGTGAGGTGCAGCCGGCGCTAGCTTTCTGTCATTCAGCAAAGCTCTCTGTGTGTGTCGGTCACGATCTATGTTCTGTGAGTCTTATTTATTGTTGTTTGTCCAAAGTTGCACAAGCATTCAAGATTTAAGCTCCAGCAAAAGATGTCTAAACTAAAGGGCGAAAGCAGATCGCGTTACAGACTGTAACCTCCCTGCCCACGCTACATCACGAGCGGGGATACACACAGTTTGTGCGTGGTCTGCTTGGGAGCGGAGCACGCGGCGGCGGCTCTCGAGAGGGCCGACTGTCCGCATTGTGAGCAGTTGCCACTGCGTTTGCTTCGCTCCCGGAAGGCTCTCTTTGAGGACCTTCTGTTCTCTTGCCATAGCTGTGCTCTTCCACACTAGGCAGGAATTTGCAAGTCTGGCGGCGTTGACATCTCGTTCCCCTAGCGTTTTCCGACGCAGCTCGAGTTCCCGAAGGGGAACGTCCCAGGTTACGTATGTAACCATGGTTCCCCGAGGGAACGAGACGCTGCGTCGCAAGGCCATACTTCCGGCATCCCTACTAGAGCTTGCTTCACTCCTAAGAAGCTAGCGCCAGCTGCACCTCACGTGCTTTTAAAGCTTCCTGGTCATGACGTCACCCGCCTCTGACGTCTCGCCCATCGATTCGACTGATTACACATATGATTCAGACCTTGGTATCGCTGAAGGCGTTCCCCTAGCATTTTCCGACGCAGCGTCTCGTTCCCTCAGGGAACCATGGTTACATACGTAACCTGGGACGTTTTTAAGGCTTGATTTTTTAATGGAATCCACCTGAATAAATCATGTAAAATCTCCTAAATTAATTAATCTATGACACAATGTATTTAATATAATTAGTGAAATGTGCTCATTTATTTTAAGTTGATTCTCAAAAGTCTGTGATTTTGAGTGAGGCCTGTTTGTATTTGACTTTGAGTTATTTTATACATTTAAAAGACTGTACACAGCCAACCAGCTCAAGTAGGAAAATACTTGAGGAATACTGGAAAATACTGCACTAGCACTAGCAAAGCTACTGTTCATTGAACAAGGCTTAATGCCTTAGAAGAGTATAGTATCCATAACCATGAGCTCTACTCTGTACAATGGTAACGATTCCATTGTGCAACGGAAACTTCAACGTAACAGAAACTCTTTCAAATGTCAAACATAACTGAACATTAAACATTAATAGATGTTTCCCTTTCACTCTAAAACACATAAAATAGTATTTAATTTCAAAATTTACTCTCCATATCCAGCCATATGCAAAGCATGCTGGTCACCTCTAAAATAACATTTTGATTAATCAGTTCCTCAGTTCAAGCCTCAAAACTCCAAACTCAAAATTTCCTTTAAAAAAAAAAATGAGGAAAACACATCTCTTGGTTTTATTAGTAAAAAGTCCTCAATATTTTCTATACAACACTGAACCACAATTTCTTTAATGAAATATACAAACAATTTTTAAATATCACCTTAATTTTTTTGTATGAAAATTACAAGACCCATGATTCATTTTTTACAGTGTTCCAATTATACCAAATTTTCAAATTTTTCCACAATTGTCACATTTAGGGAATATAATAAGAACATCTAAAACATTTAGTCAGCTCAGTCAAGTTATGAATATTGCAGAACAGCTTTACTGATGGAAGTAAGGAGCATTTTTTGGAGGAGGCAATATAATGATTCAGTCTTACATTGAATGCAATGTTGAAATGTTGCTGTTAAATTTTAAACACCCTTCTCCAGGATCTGAAAACTTTCATGTAAAAAAAAAATGTTCCCCCTTAACAATAAATGTTCATACTGCACAATAGATCATCCAAAAAGAGAGATCAGGCCTGAATGCAAATAATTGGAAAAGCTCCCTCCCTGTGAGATGTGCAGGGGAGTTTGGTTCTGGCTCAATGCTCTGTCTGGCAGGATATTAACAGAAAGGCTGATTATTCAGTCTGGGCCTCTGTGCCACTACTGAACCGCAGATACTGCCTGTTTGTTGCACACACAGCTCCTGGTCCCTGATGAGAGTTCTTTAAAATGCTGTTATGAGGGATCATTTGCGTTCAAATGCATTTCAATCAAGTCATTTTGTTGACAAACAACTGAGAGGAGAACTCCCGCAATGCTTTGAGGGAGTGAAATGGAGGTTATGAACTGTATTGGCATAACTCTGGGTTTTTATTGTTTTACTTCTTAGACATTGTGTCGTTTTTGAGAAATGAATAATAGAATTTGGCCATAAGGATGACACAATGGACATATATTATTAAAGTGCCTAGGTTATCCACAGTGTTGGGGATTAACTAGTTACATGTAACGGCGTTACGTAATTTAATTACAAAATAAATGTAACTGTAATCAGTTACAGTTACTAAGAAAAAATGTGTAATTAAATTACAGTTACTTATAAAAATGATAACGATTACAAAGGGGATTACATTTGAATATTTACACACATCCACATACAGATTTAATTGATTTCTTTCCCAAATTGCACTGATTACTCTGAGACATAATTTCCGCTATGGGGAAAACACAGACTGGTAATAAAAACGGAATTCCTATAACGCGGATTGAATATGCCACATTTTGGACGAATAAATCAAAAGTAGGTCAGTACACTTGAATCAAAACGCGATATGGACTAGTGTCTGTGAATATTAAGCCGCAAAAAGTCAATATATGAATCCTGCACATTCTGCGTGTCTGTGGAAATCAGGCGCGGACTGGCCATCGGGAGAACCGGGACAATTTCCGGTGGCCTGGCAGCCGATTGGGCCCGCTATTTTAATATTATTATTGTATAATTGTCTGCCGAATGTACTAAAGCGATTATTTCCGAATTCGCCATTCGATTATTAAATCTCTAATACTATTACATTTCCAAAGTAACCTTCCCAACACTGGTTATCCATATACGGAAGCATGCAGGGAGAATATTTTCTACATTATTTATTTCTTCTGTGTAAAATATCAAGAATTGGGCAAAAATCTAAATGATTTTTCAAATTTTCGGCATATTTCCCCCCATCTGATATTTTTCCTTTGCATACTGAAGGTGAATTCCCTTAGTTTTTTTTTTCTATTATATTTAACAACAAAAATGAGCCAAAAATTTATTTTATAAATTTCAGATTGTATTTACTCCATTGTCATTAGCAGCCATCACTACATTCTCTTCAGAATGAGCCACACAAAAGTTATAAATTTTTTTGAGATAACAGCAAAATTATAACAGTACTAACACCAAACAGGAACTGTAGCTGCATCTTCACATTTTGTTGTACTGAACAAATCTTAATAAGCCACGCCACACTCTAAGAATACCTGAGAAGTTTAAAGGGGTCATATGATGCGATTTCAATTTTTACTTTCCTTTTGGAGTGTTACAAGCTCTTGGTGCATAAAGAAGATCTGTAAAGTTGCAAAGACTAAAGTCTCAAATCCAAAGAGCTGCCGTTCTCAAGCCGGCCCGCCTCTGCTCACTCTAGGCCGCGGCTCACTTTAGGCCTCCGGCCTCCGCTCACTCTAGCCCGCCGTGTGTGACGCTGTTTCGTTGTGAAAGCGAAACTACTTTGTTTGGCCTTCCAAAAGAGGATACGACTAGAAATCAGTGGTTAAGTTGTATTTACAACACTGTTCCAGAACAGTTTAACCCAAATATTCAGATGTGTCCAGCACATTTTATGGAGGATTGTTTCTGATCCTGGTAGAGTAGACTAAAATGCCGGCTGTTCTGACTCAGAGACTGTAAGTACATTTTTTATATTTAAAGAGTTTTTATATTTTATATTTTTTGCAATAAATGCCTCGTTTATAATGGGTTTTAAGGCGAGACACTGCAGGTAAATAGGGTAAAAATATTAACTAATAGTTATCACCTTACTTACCCAGTTGATTGAAATATGTATTGTAATTGAAATCTATAGAAAATATATCTATATAAAAATAGATAAAGTGCTATAAAATAAGCAGTTAACAGTGTCTTTTGGCTGTTTTCTTTCCACTAGTCTTTATCAACACTTTATGAAAAGCCAAAAAGCCCAAAATCTCAAAATTGACAGGTGCATGAAAAAATAGTGTTTTTGCCTGCAGTGTCTCCCCTTAATAGGAAAAAAGTTCTAAACAAACACACACATGGATTTTGATGTCAGAGGACAACAGGGTGGACTTTTTTACTAGAGGAAACATCGTTATGGATTACGGCATATTTAAAGAATTTGCCACTGACTATTCAAACGCGAGTTTTGAGCAGTGTAGAGTAGCGCTTGTTGTTTGTCAGAGGACACCTCGCTTTTCAGACAGATGATCTTTGTAAAAATCTACGCGTTTCAGAAAGGTGGGGCATAGAGGAGCAACAATAATGTACATTATGTGGAAAAGAATGTGTTTTTTTAACCTTAAACCGCATAAGCGCATTTCATTACACCAAATACTCAAAATAATGTTCTTTTTAGCAGCATCATATGACCCCTTTAAAAACCTGTGGACAAAAATATGACAACATTGATGACTTTTTGGTTACTTTTGGTCAAATTTTTATCACATAGACTTGAATGGGATTATTGCATACCACCCATTAAATAACACAAACAAACAAAGAGAAAGAGAAAGAAAATAAAATATATTCCATTCTTTGTTATAAATATCATGAAACGCATTAAATATTACATACATCATGGGGGTTGATTTAAATCATAAAAATGTCAAATTAAAATGAATTAGAATTTGTCAGTGTGACCATTAACCGACAACAGAGAACTGTCAACATGGAAATATGTTGATTAATTGAAATCTCAGAAGAACTTTAGAATTTTAGGTCAAAGGTGTTTGGCTCACAAAAAAAGCTTAGGAATCCTTACATTGCATGAACAAACATTAATAAACATAAAAACATGACATTACATGGTCAACAGCTTCCAGGTTTGAAATATTTTTGTCCAGACAAATCATTAATGAATAATTAATGAAGTTCACAGTGAAGTTCACAGGATCTGATGAAGATATAGTTTTGCACAGCTATACATTGGCAATGTTTAGTAACGACTAATTCTTAATCTCAAATATGGTCTAATAGATTGAGTGGTGCTTTTGTCTCTCTAATAAATGTCTGGAAGCTGCCATTGCTGGATGTTAAATCTCAATGGAATACTCTAATATTGAACAAGACACAGAGTATTAAAAGATGCAAACATTTGTATGGTGCCCTTTCATCGAAAGGGTGAAGTGTTTATTCATATGGAGTACTCAAATCAGTCTCCAAAAAAAAAAAAGTACCATAACTGCGTCTTTCACAGAAAATAAAGTAAAAGAATGATGCAAAGACAGAATTAGAGTTGAATTTTTCATCTTAAAGTATGATATGAGTTGAATGATCTTTCTGAATATGAAAATGAACAAAATTGGTCAACTATCTTCAGTATTTGAAATTAATCCAGGGCTCTCAGCATCTATCCTTACTATAGGTCTGCAAAGAAACAGTGGTTTTGTTTTCATGCTTCCAGATGGTTTCTGTGGGAAGAATAAGAAGCGTGTGTTTACCAATTGAGCCTCCACTCAAGACACTCATCTGCTATCTCAATGTAGCTTGTGCTGAAGTGATTCTCAACTCAACAGCTTTGACATCTTTACGGATGGGAGAAAGCATGGAGCTACAGCAACTATTCACGCACCATGAACCTTTTCTTCTATGCAGATTGATGCATGGATGCAACAACCTTTGAAGTAATCAGAATGATCATTCCACTCATTATATAAGGCAAATTTTAGACCCCAAGTCTTGAGGTGGTTTCGAGAGGGACCCCCTCCTGGGTTGAGGATGCAGCTGTCCCTCTATTCTCTCTGGCATCAGTGCTCTACTATCTGCTGTGCCAGGGAGCTACTGGTTTGTAATTGCTATTTTGAAGGGAATAAATATGGATAAATAAAATTAAAGAAATGAATGACTTAGAGGAGTAATGTAGTGAGTTTCAGGCAAACAAAAGCATGTGTGTTCCAAGAGATTAGCAGCAAGATTGAGTTTTTCATTCTTTTGAAAAAGAGAAACAATGTTAAATGATAATACTGCATACATATTGTTACCTTTGTTGCTTTGTCTTTTAGCCAGTGGAAAGTGGACATTTTGTATTTTTCAAGTATCTAGTCAAAACAAATCATTTTTCAGAGCGCAACAATGGATTATTATTATTGACTAATTAATGATCCATCCATGTTGAATTACTTAGATATGAACACATACCTGTGGCACATAACCCACTGTAGTTTAACAAAAAATGCTCTAAAAACTTGGTCTATTTAGCTTACCCATATCCCAGCATGAACAGGCAAAAGCTGGCCTCGCTTCAAACTGATGGACAACAAGAGGATGGAAAACAGCTTTGAACCAATATTAAAAAGACTTGGTGGCCAAAAACTAACAAGTATTCAATTTCACTGGCAGCCTGAAGCTGGAGCCAAACAGGTGTTCACCACTTAAAGGGCTTTGATGACAAAGACACTGTAAAATGCCTCCTCGGAGAGAACTGTTATTCATAAATTCCCCTCCTGTCTAGTTTCTCATTTTTCACAATTTTATATGCTGTAGAGCTAATCACTGTAAAAAAAAATTTTTTTTGCTTATATAAAGCTTGCAAGAAAAAACACAGAGAAGTGAAGTAAAGCCTAAAATAAAGTAACAACACAATGCTGAAAGTCCATGTGTGGGTTTTTGTTTGTTCTCTTGAGATTACTTTCTCCATTCCAAATCAGAGAGCCTGGGAAAAACAAGAGAATGTGTCAAGAGTGTTCCCAAATTGTGTGTTTGTTTCTATTCTTGTTTGGTTGGAAGAGATGTCCTATTTTCAAGTATATTCACATCTCAACCACGCAAAAATATTCATTTCCACCGCTTACCCCCCTTTTTCCTTATTAATTGCTGCTGCATGTTTTAGTGCAAGGCTACACACCTTTAAATAAGAGTATTTTTCCACTATTAAAACTTCAATGTACATACCGTAGATCTGTTTTAATAACATTCAAAGATAATGATTTGGTTGGTAATTTTTTAATCGTTATAATTCATTTAGCAGTGTAATTAGAGATGCTTGAGAAGCTGTTGAAGTCCATTGATTTGTGCTCACATATAAGAAACATAATGCTAATATCAATCAAACCAGTAAGAATATGAAGGAAATGGCAATGGATGGTTAAATGTTGATTTATTTTACAGTTATAGTTCTTTTTGAGCAATAAAACAAGAAAGAGCAGTTAAACAGCTTATTTAGAAAATGGTATCAAAATTCAGAACATGAGCATATACAGTATGCTGGAACATAAATATATTTTTTGTACAAACTAGAGGTCAAAATAAAATCATTATTGTTAATTGTGTTTGATTTTTAAAATATCATCAGATTAATCATGATCATGTGACCAGATCAGGCTCTTATATGTCTATGGCCTTCCACTAGTTGAATACATTTCATTCATGCTCCATTGTTTCAGCTCTCAGAGTTTGAATTATGGATGGAGGTCATGTTTTGTCCTGTTTAATCAGAAAAGGCATTACAGTATCCATGGTTTCTAGTGAAGTGGGGTAGTGTGTGTGTTATGTGTGGGGCGAGGGATGGAGGCTGATAAACAAGCTTCATGTGTGAGGACAGCACTTTAGTACACTCCTCTTTTTTCTGCCTACCCCGCGCTCTATTTTCTACCCCCTTCTTTTTCTCTCAATCCTTTGAACATGGAGGCCTTGGATTTGTGAAGAGTTGTGGGAACAGCAGGGTTCTGAATAGGTGGCCTTCACTCTCTGGTGCTCCGAGCGGCCCTCTTCTACAGGGAGCAAAGCCAAAAAGAGCTTTGAGCTTTCATTATGACTCTGAATGGAAGAACGAAAACAGATCCTACGAACAAGAGAGGGCCCATCTATGGGGCCCTACTGTAATTAGTTATCTTTTTACCTGGCAACCCTCTTGCTCACACTGCACTTTCTATTGAGTGCAGTTCAGTTGTGGCATAGAGATTCAGGGTTGATTCTCACTAACTCTCCTCTAATTTGTACCACCGGGGCCCCTCAGAGGGATCAGCAAAGACCCTCACTGGGCTGATTTTTGTCTTAATGAGCCAGGATGTAATTGCTATTTAGAGCACTGACAGTTATTGAGTTGCTTGTATCATGCACCCCCAAGTGGATGCCCCAGAATATTACATGCCCATACATTGTGTGTATTTCCATCAAGGGGTCAGAGACATTTAGCTAAAAAACCTTAGCAATATGCACCTTGTCTGAACATAATAGCAGCCATTTGTAAATTGAATGCACAAAGGATTCTGCTGTCATTCGCTTTCAGTTATTTTACCTGTACAATTACAGGAGCTTTATATTGCAAACTACTGTTTGTTATAGCATTATTTTAATTTATCATCATAACCATAAACACACTGGCAGTGCTGGGAAGTAGTTACATGTAACAGAATTAGTAATTCATTTAATTACAAAATAAATACAATTACTGAGAAAAAATGTGCCTAACCCTACTTATGAAAATGTTAATGATTACAAAGGGGCGGGGGGGTTACATCTGAATATTTTCACACACATACAGATTTGTTGTATTGAACGACATATGTTTATTTGATAACTGTTTTATTTCCTATTTGGGTCTGTAACGGTGGCCCAGTAGTGCACAACACAATGAAATCTCCACAGCACAATGGAAACAAGCCGTAACACAACGAATTAGCACATCACAATAGTAACAAGCCACAACACAGTGAATTAGCACAACACAATATTAGTCCTATATGCGTTGTGTTGTGGAGATTAAAATAATTAACAGTTTAGAAAAATGTAGAAACAATTTAGAAAAGTCATCAAAAAGTAATCAAATGCAATCAGTTATAACTTTAATAAATTAATTGAAATAGTTACACTACTTATTACATTTTAAATAGGGTAACTTTAATCTGTAACCTATTAGATTTCCAAAATAATCTTCCCAACACTGCACACTGGTTTGTAGCGCAAATATTTTTACTGTTTACTACACTTTGTTATTTACCTATAGCGGCTAATTAATTGGTCTCGGACATTCAAAGAAAATAGCTTACATCTGTGGTACAAAATAATAAGGTGTATATAAAGTTGGAATTAACAATTAATAGCATCATTATTGAAATATTGTTTCATTATAATATAGTTTCACCATTTTGTTTGGAAAAATAAAATATAGCCAACCAGAATTGCTGCGGCTCAGGTGGTTGCCTCAGAAATTCTGGCTGTAGAACTGAGCGCCCATGGGCAAAAATGACAATTGTGTACTTTTGTGTGGCCCTGCACTGAGCATCTGCCATTGAGATTAATGGGAGAGCTTATGGATAGCCCTTTCCAGTGTTATAGATGTCCTTGATATCCATAAACTGTGACTGTAAGTCACTAAGTGCCTGATACAATGAAAATTAGCCTACAGGAAAAGTTGCAAGCAGTTATAGATAGATAGATAGATAGATAGATAGATAGATATCTGACTTAATGTATTGCCTTAATTTATTAAAAGTGACTAAATAGTACTTAATTATTCCTAATTTCCAACTTAATGGCATTCCTGAGACAAGCTATTTCCTTTAAGAACACACTAAAATTCAGTTTCTTTAGCTCAAAACAAGCACCAATGTCCCGAAACTTTAGTGAGGAACCAACAAACTTCAGACAGAATAGACTGTAAAGTGAGAAGGAGATCTCCACTCCCTATGCACAACAGAGACCAGCAACACTCATCACAAATTCATTTTCCACAGATGAAATGACTAATGGGCCAGAAGGCTGGGGAGAGATGGTAAATGAGTAAAAACAACCTTGCAGTAAGAAGAATGTGCTGCCGGATCTTGTTTTAAGCAGAATAGGAATGTAAAGCAAGCATGAAATGAAGGCGGGCAAACAGCATTCAGCCGCATGCATGAAAAGTAGGTCAGATATGCTCGGAGAGACTCATTTCAGGATTTAATTCGCTGTAAATCCGTCTCCTGTAATTTCCATATGTAAACATCAGTAGTTAAACACCTAAGGGAGAGAGTGAAATTAAAAACTATTTGTTACTAATAGATACTGAAGACCAAATAGCCTACTTTGCATTGAAACTTTATTAAGATATTCACAGTAGAATATTTGACAAATATCTGCATTATAACCTGCAAACCTCTGAGAATAGATTCAAATGTAAGCTGATTATCATTCGTCATTTCTGCCTCAATCAGAGCACAGTACAGCACAGCTTACATTGTCCATGAGAATTTAGACCTCTATCAGCAACTCATATTAGTTAAATAATAGTGAATATAATCCTTCTGTTTTAAAATTAATTTAAACTTCTTCACAGCTTCAACAAACATGACGAAGAGATCTGAAGCTCCCCAGCATACCAATGAAATATGCAAGCAGACATAGCCCATGCCATGCCACAGGCGCCATGCATAATCTATGACCTCACACATAAACCAGTGCCCAGCCATGACTCCATCATTGCTGTCTGACGACACGCTGGATAAGAGCTGCGCTACAGCTGGCATGGGTGGCGCCTTACATTGGACTGGGCCAAGTTTCCCCTGAATAGCGTTAACTAAATATCACAGTTGGCAAAAAAAAAAAAAAAATCAGAAATGGCTTAATTTGAACTGAATTGGTCACACCGTACAGAAAGTTACATTTGAATTTCAATTGGAATGCCAGAAAAATAATTTTGACACAGCTACAGTAATGCATTCTAGGAAATTTAGTGTTCTATCCAGTGTTGTTATTGTTAACTAAAACTATTTTAAAAATGTTTTAGTTAATTGAAATTAAGCTGAAAAACTAAAATGAAAATTGAACTGAAGTACAGTGGGTACGGAAAGTATTCAGACCCCCTTCAATTTTTCACTCTTTGTTATATTGCAGCCATTTGCTAAAATCATTTAAGTTAATTTTTTTTCCTCATTAATGTACACAAAGCACCCCATATTGACAGAAAAACACAGAATCGTTGACATTTTTGCAGATTTATTAAAAAAGAAAAACTGAAATATCACATGGTCCTAAGTATTCAGACCCTTTGCTCAGTATTTAGTAGAAGCACCCTTTTGATCTAATACAGCCATGAGTCTTTTTGGGAAAGATGCAACAAGTTTTTCACACCTGGATTTGGGAATCCTCTGCCATTCCTAAATTGAAGGGGGTCTGAATACTTTCCGTACCCACTGTAAAATAAGTTAAAGTTGAACTACTTTACTTTACTATTACTGAAACTAAGAATATAAATTAAATCTAAATAGAAGTATTAAAACTATAAAATTACAAAAAATTATAAAAACTTAATTATAATTTGAAAAAATAATGCAAATTATTAATAAATGCTATAATAGTATGTTTTAAAAACTTAAATAACTGGTTCAAACTTTGTCCAAAGTTAATTTTATCAAAGCTAAATTATTCAATATGACAATATATAAAATAAATACAAATTTGTGTAGGTAGCATTTTAAACATATTTATCTATCTGTAATGCCTATTGACCTTCAATCAATCAATCAATCAGTCAAATTTCAACCAAGATTTGACAAGCCAGCATTCAAATTTTGTCTTGACAAACTCTGCATTTTTATTAAAAAATTACAGCTATATGTATTTTCTACCTTGAAATTGCAATTCTGAGTTTAAGTTTAAGTTTAATTTCAAGTGAGCTTTATTATATATAAATGTATAGCCTGAATGCACTGTAAGTCGCTTTGGATAAAAGCGCCTGCTAAATGCATAAATGATTAATTATTATTATAAATTATTATAACGCCTCTATACATGGAGACATGCAAAGGAACGAAATGTCATGCCTTACAGGACCAACATATAGAGCTACATATAGACAGACACATAATCATATAAAACTAAGAAATATATAAACATAATTTACATATACCTATAGGTATGCATTACCTATATAACCTAAACATATAACCCAAACCTATATAGCTACCCTGTTTCAAGAGTAATCTATATATATTACATGAAAAACTTTAACTTTAAATTACATGAAAATCTTTAATTCTGAATGCCATGGCATCCTGCTACAACGATCTTACATCTGATCAGCCTGCTAGTCCTGTTGAAGAAACAGTGGAAAACCACAGCTCTAAACAGGCTACTTGAGAGAAGTAGTGGCATTATGCCTAGAGAAACTAGCACAAGATTTCATAAAGCTTTCTGTCCTTTTTAATGATTTAATGCATGCTATAACAGAACACCGGGGTGGTTAATTGCAATTAACAACATTCTGTTACCTTACTTTAGCAAAGATTAAGTTCACAGTTTCCACCCTTTAGAGTTGCATGTGCTGATAATGTGTTCCACAGTAAAAGTTGCTGTCACGCTCTACTCGCTTTCCTATTTCATCAGCAAGCTCAGTGAATCCCTCCCACGCCAAGTTCTCAAGCTAAGCTCTTCACGTCTGGCAGAGTGGCCACATCGCCAGCAAATATTTGGGAGTTTTAGCATCACTATCAAGTATAAATTGACAGGGAACCTCTTTCTTGTTATACTTGAAAACAGGATGCTGGGAAAAAAAACATCATTACTCATTGCTCCTCAAGGAATTGCACATGCCTTGGTGAGAGGACACAATCACACCAGTCTATCTAGTATAATTAGGCAGCAGATTAAATTGCATGCATTGCATATATCTTGAAGCAGGGAAGTGGAGACTTAATCAAAAGCATGTTGCTTGTTCGTTGCACTGTTCGCGTGTGAGGGAAGATGTGTGAGGGAAGATGTGTGAGGTTTCCTGTCCCTGTATGGCATGAGCAATGACCTGTCAAACCAGGAGAAAGATGCAGCAGCTGGAAAAGGATGTGGCAAAGTGAAAAATAAAACGCGGAGATGTGATACGACAGACAGAGAGGAAAGAGGACAAAATAGCTCATGGAGGAGACTCCTCCATGAATTGCATCATATTTGATATTGTGATGGAGGATTTTAAGAGTTCTGTCCAGGGGCACTATCTGAAAGCGGACGGATGTGTTAGAAAACTCGTCAGCCTGAATGAAGTATGAATACTTAGTTGCCACGGATACACTCATATTAGATACCAACTGAAACGTTCCAAAAACGTCAATCATTGTAGAGTTTTTGTCGTAAAAGCTTCATAATTAGGCCTGAACCCTATTTTGTGACAGCTATGAATATAAAAACGTCTTATATTCACATTCTCTATCCTCAGGAAAGTTGCGTTCTGTCAGAGACAGTGGCACACAAATTGTTACAGGTGCAGTTCGGGTAATGAATATTAATTATATTTAATTAAATATGTGACGTTAAACTCTAAATGATTTGCTGAATGGCAGACATTGATAGGTGAGTACTTGCACATTTGTTTAGCCCTAACTAAATTCAGCAGAGGTTGTTGCTTGATCATACAGTGGTATGCAGTATCACAAAAAAATATATTTTTTTAATGAATTTTTAATTGGAATGACAAAAAGAAATTTGACACAGCTTATCTGGGAAATTAAGTGTTCTAGTGTTGTTATTGTTAACTAAAACTCTCTCTTTTTTAAATGTTTTAGTTAAACTATTATTATTATATCATATTATCACATCATTATTATATCATAGTTATTATTCTTTTTATTCTTTGTCTATTCTATCTGTTTCCTTTTTATTTATTATAAAATTAACAAAAAGCAAAAAAGGCCTCTAACACTAGCTTGCTCTATTCTTTTTCTATTCTATCTGTTTCCTTTTTATTTATTATATAATTAAGAAAAAGGCTAACTGAGACTTGTTATAGCACTTGCATATCATTGCTCTTTTGTTGATTTTGATTGCTTCTATTGTCCTCTTTTGTAAGTTGCTTTGGATAAAAGCGTCTGCTAAATGACTAAATGTAAATGTAAACTGAAAAAAATATTGTATGGAAAACGAACAATTTTCAATTAACAATGCCTTTGTAAAGTATAAAATTATAATGTTTATTTTACTTCAATAAACAGTTACATGTTTATGTGTTAATATAGTTTATATAATTGAAAATAAAAGAAATGAGGCCAAAGAAATTTCATGATCAAACTAAAATCTAAAATACATGTTATGTTTTTAACTGACATTTGCATGTGTTACATGTGCAATGTGCATATATTCAAATATTTGAAACTATTTATTTATTTATTTATTTTTATTTTTATTTGTATACAGTGTACTGGCATGCAGCACTCCTTGAATACAACCATTAACTGTAAAAAAAAATAATTAAAAAATAAATAAATAAATAAATAAAAATAAATAAAAAAATAAATAAAAAAATAAAAATAATAATAATAAAAAAATAAAATAAAATAAAAAAAAATATATATATATATAAAAAATAAAAAATAAAATTCCCCAGGTGGGTTGCATACATTAATTAAAGTTTATTTTTGTCCTTCTAATTCTCCTCTCACTAATACATGTCTTCCCTCCTTATCTATTTTACTAAATTCACTTTTAAAATTCAAACATTCCTTAACCAATATTGATACTCCTCTTTTTGCTGATGTAAATGATGATGTGAATACTTGAGCTCCACCCAACTTTTCTAATTTTTTATGTTCTTCTTTATTTAAATGTGTTTCGTGCAGAAAAATAATTTCCCCTTTATCTCTCTTAAGTTTCTGGAGTACCCTCTTTCTTTTTATTGGATTGTTTAAACCATTTGTATTTACAGTTATTATTTTAAGTCCTCCCATTTATTTATTTCCTTTTTTAAAATGTTTCCCCTTTTTTCGTTTTCTCTTCCTCTTCTGCTCCTTTTCTCCCCCCTTAATAATATTTATAGAAAAAAAATCCCATGTTTGCACTGATACTCTTGTGGACGTACACTCTTAAAAATAAAGTTTCCAAAAGTGAGTTTTCACAACGATGCCAGAGAAGAACCAATTTTGGTTCCTCAAAGAACCTTTCAGGGAACCGTTCTTAAAAGAACCATTTTTTCTTAGTGTGAAGAACATTTTAATAATCCAAAGAACCTTTTTCCACTGTAAAGAACCTTTTGTGGAATGAAAAGGTTCCATGGATGGTAAAGTTTCTTAGTGGAACCATTGATGCCAATAAAGAACCTTTATTTTTAAGAGTGTATGCTATTTATACATTACACCAATAACAACATTGCAATTTCTTCTTCACACTGCAGTCAAGCAGATAATAAATAAAAAACAAAAATTACGAGTGGAAAGACGTTTCCACAAATTATAGTAGTTGTAGTTGCAATGCAAATAAAAAAATAAAATAAAATAAAATGTAAAAAAACCTATGATTGTATTGTATTTTACTGTGTTTTGCTCTATATGGACATTCTATATAACTGTGCTACCTATATACTTTGGTATTGATCACTTCAAGCACATGAACTGACTGCAGTGCTGAGTGTAACGTGAGGGTGTCAATTTGTCATCTGTATTCAGCTTTAGTCTCGAGTACCATAAATAGTGCCTTCAGGCCCCACTACCTGAGTGTTCCGAGAAATCGTGTGACGCACACACTCCATCGTGCTCACACACATGCACACACACCCACACTCACACACAGATGTATGATCAGCCAATATTTGGATGAATTGTGTAGGGTAAAAGGAGGCCATCTGTTTTTGACAGATGCATTTTTATGGTGATGATGACATTGTAGAGGTTGCCCCTCGGGAGCGACATACTATTTAACAGGCACAACCTTAAAATTCAGACCAAATCATTGGATCTTTATGCCTCAAAGAGAAATTAGCACAAATCTCTTATTTAAAAGGGAAAACCACACCATCTGCTATTCAGCTGCTTCGTTACTGATACAGTGCACTCTCACTGACAATATTACTGTGCCATAGACAGCTGCAATGGCAAGTTTTACCTCTAGGTTGATCTAATGTGTGTAATAGATCTCTGCAAATGAGGCATGTGTGTGTTAGCAAAGGGAGTATTTGTATATATCTGTTTGTGTATTCGAACAAGTCTTAATGTAGAAAAGCACGATTCACATGAATCAAGTAAATATCTCAATGCAAATTACATATATAAACTCAAACTCAATTAATTTCAGTGATATATCGCAAGCAAAATGTCACGTGTGAAAAATGCCCTCTGGTGGTAGCTTTTCAAACAGCCATTGGTCTGTTCTGACTGCTAGTACAGGGAGTCAATTGGAATCTCTTCCATAGCAACAGTCCTACATGGCAACAACTATCTTGAATACAAGATTTCCATTATGGTCTGTCTGCCGCCCTCTCAAGAGAGACGTCAGTTGGAGTCTTATATCCTGAGAGGGAAACTACATAGCTACAGCAGCAACAGAAAGCCGCTTTTTGTATTCATCACAAGTATTAACTATTTCAGAGATAAAATAAAACAGCATCAGAAATTTGAATCGACAAGTAATTTAGCCAAAGTAAAAGTATAAATAAATAAAGGGGTAAATCGGTCAGTGACATGAATGTCCATGATAAAAAAAAGAAAAAATAATACACGCATATCAGATTCTTAGAAATGTAGGCCTACTCTTTTGTATTTAAGTTAGTTTCATATGGTTAAATAAATAACAATTAATTTAAACCATTTAAAAAATTAATTCCTCATACCCTGAAAAATGTGAGAGTACACATTAATCAAAGAAAGGTCAAAGCTATCTAAAGGGTATTGCATATATCTTTAATTATTATATTATATCATATCATATCATATCATATCATATCATATTATATTATATATTAATAGTTGCACCACTTGATATTTTCCAACATTAACTAACTATGCCTTGCCATAGAACATTCAAATTGTGTGATATTTTAAGAGATTTTTAAACTTCATACAGAGTCACGAGGGTCTGCAGGAATTCCCTCTATAGCATAATTTCCTTTTTTATGTTTGTTTGTTTGTTTGTTTGTTTATTTTGTTTGATTCATATGTTGATTCAACTACTGTATATTAATGTGTTTTTGTGTAAGGTTTTTCAAATATTGATAAGCAGTGAATCAGTTCTGATGAAAAGATTTTTTTTTCATGTTTTTGGTATAATAATAAAAGATTAATAAGTTAATAAGATTTCCTTTTTATGCATTTCATTATTTCATAACCTCTTTTCTTCATTATAGACAGTTGTGACAACCTGACTTTTTTTTTTTTTTGTTAGCTTTTTGCCCATCTGAAAGGTAAAGAATGTCTTATTAAAAGACTGATATTCCCCACAAACTTTTTAATTTAAGGTGCTGGCCGTTTGTCAAACGTGGGGCTCCAGGGAGGCCGGATGAGGTCAGGGTTCTACAAAGAAAATCTTTATAGAGAAACAGGAACTCTAGTATGTGAGCGGTGTTGTATCACTTCTCTGCAGTACACTCTTATGCTTTCATCTCTCTGACTCTGTTTTCGACCGCACTCTTGAAGGTTTTGCAGGAAATAAATGACGGAATCTGAGTTGCGTGCATGTGCACTCATCCACGCTCCAGTCCACTTATACAGGGGCTAGAGTCATCAGAGCCATTACTCAAAATGTGCTGATGTTATTGCTGTGGGAATGTGTGGCACTTTAGTGTCATTGTGAGAAATTCTCGAACTGCTCTTTCTTCATGCAGCGCTGGTCCATCTCCACAGTATAGCACTTTGATTTGACTGACTGGATGTTACAAAGTGCACTCTTGTCTTTCATTTTCATCCTGTGGGAAAAGGTTCTTCTAGTGGATCTATACGGATGACACCCCAGAACAACAGTTTCAGATCTGCACAGGGATTAGTTGGATCTGAAAGGAGGCATGGAGCTGAATATAATAGGCTGATAGTTAACTAGGACATTCAGAATATATGTCAACAGAATTAAAGTTTAAGGTTCAAACTACGGTCAAGTGTAGCTTTTCAATTAGATTTTATAGCCTCATTGGCGACTTTTCATGTAAAATACAACCTATCAAGTGTGTACAAATGATTTAATATATAATATAATTGATACTTTCGTTAAGCATGGATGCATTAAATGTGACAGTAAAAACTTTTACATTGTTACAAAATAAATTCTATTTCAAGTAAATGATACAAGCTCTTTTGAACTTTCTATTCATCAGAGGATCCTCAAAAAAATGAATCATGGTTTCAAAACAATATTAACCAACACTATTTACAATGTTGATAATAATTAGAAATGTTTCTTAAACACCAAATCAGCCTATTAGAATGATTTCTGAAGGATCATGTGACACTGAAGACTGGAGTAATGCATGCTGAAAATTCAGCTTATGCCATCAATAAATTACATTTTAAAATAAATTTAAAAGGACATTATTTTAAGTTGTAATAATACTTCACAATAGTACTGTTTTTGCTGTATGTGTAATCAAATAAATGCAGCCTTGGTGAAGAGATCTCTTTCAAAACCTACAAAAAATTGTACTGACCCAAAACATTTGAACAGAAAAAGAGAAAATAATGACAATTTTATTCATGTATGTAAGTATGCATCTATGTATATATGAATACATGTAGGTGAACTCATCATCATAGATGCTGATGATACTCAGCTCTATATTTCTTCGCAGCCCGGCTAAACATACCAATTTGAAAAACTAGCGGAATGCATAGTTGATATAAAAAACTGGATGATGAGTAATTTCTTACTGCTAAATTCTGAAAAAAACAGAGGTGTTAATTATAGGACCTAAAACCTCTGCATATAATAAACTAGAACACTCTCTAAGACTTGATGGCTGCTCTGTCAATTCTTCGTCATCAGTTAGGAACCTAGGTGTGCTATTTGATAGCAATCTTTCCTTAGAAAGCCACGTTTCTAGCATTTGTAAAACTGCATTTTTCCATCTCAAAAATATATCTAAATTACGACCTATTCTCTCAATGTCAAATGCAGAAATGTTAATCCATGCGTTTATGACCTCAAGGTTAGATTATTGTAATGCTTCATTGGGTGGTTGTTCTGCACGCTTAATAAACAAACTCCAGCTGGTCCAAAATGCAGCAGCTAGAGTTCTTACTAGAACCAGGAAGTATGACCATATTAGCCCGGTTCTGTCAACACTGCACTGGCTACCTATTAAACATCGTATAGATTTTAAAATCTTGCTTATTACTTATAAAGCCCTGAATGGTTTA
>NW_015536535.1:1821913-1834467 GCF_001515605.1 Sinocyclocheilus anshuiensis
CCACCAGATCCAGTCTGTATCCAGATCAGATGGTGAATCAGCACCTAGAGATGACCTCTACAGCCCTGAAAGACAGCGGAAACAGATACAGATACAGATCCCCTGTAAAGACCTTGTCTCAGACGACCACCGGGACAAGACCACAGGAACCAGATGTGTCCTCTGCACAATGTGACTTTGCTGCAGCCTGAAATTGAACTGCTGGTTTTGTCTGGCCAGAGGAGAACTGGCCCCCCGACTGAGCCTGGTTTCTCCCAAGGTTTTTCTCCATTCTGTCACCGATGGAGTTTTGGTTCCTTGCCGCTGTCGCCTCTGGCTTGCTTAGTTGGGGACACTTCATTTCCAGCGATATCGTTGACTTGACTGCAAAGTTACTACTTAAACTGAACTGAGCTGGATGATGACATCACTGAATTCAATGATGAACTGCCTTTAACTGAAAATTGAGTGTTTACTATTGTCACTTTGCATTATTGACACACTATTGTCCTAATTAATGCTGTTCAGTTGCTTTGACACAATCTGTATTGTTAAAAGCGCTATATAAATAAAGGTGACTTGACTTGACTTGACTTGAACTATTCTGTTGGACAAGGATCTATTTTCACCACCCTACAGTCGAGACCAGGCTACATTTTTCCAATCTTCTATGGTCTTCTGCTACTGTAGCTCATCCACTTTAAGTTTTGTTGTGTTTAGAGATGCTCTTCTGTACAGCACTATTGTAACATTGATATTTCAGTAAAATTTCAGAGGGATTCTGTAATGCTTATCTCCAGTGGTGAACTGAATTAAAGTGTGATGATCACTGAAATCACTGTCTATTCTGTGGCTGCTCAATCATCTGTTTGAATTTGTGTGATTCAGGGAAAATGGGAGAAATTAGAGGGAATGAGAAGTCTACTTTAATGGGGCAGAGGCGTTAGTGCTTTCATTCCCTGTAGATGCCTCATTCAGAAACAAAATCAGACTAGATGATGTAGCTCAAAATAGTCCCATTTGAGAAAAATCGTTATTGTGGATTTGGATAAAGGACGACTTTTAACACTAGGTCTTACATCTTCAAATACAGCTTTTTTAAAGCAAGATTTTCCCGATTTTTAATTCTGAGACTGTTTACAGCTGTCAAGATGGACAGAAAAACAAGTTGGATTTTGACATTTTGCGTGCTGAAATCAGAGTGACAAAGATGGTGGCGGGGCTTCCACACAGACACTCGGTTCTGAATGACATCAAATGGATAGCAGATGCTGGGAAAATCACTGTCTGGCTACTAAAGTCTGAGTGGCATCAGAAATCACTGAGCGAGTGAGAAAGCAGCAGTAAGGCATCCCCTATGGTGCAGGATGCTGACAGCTCACTTTGCCCCCCACTATGGACACGCACATAGAGAGATACACAATAGATTAACAATGTCTGGGAGATGCAAGCTCTGTTTGTAACATCATCTTGATACTGCAGTAAAAACAACTCAAAGCAGCTGATAAAAACTTCACAATAATTCATAAGTACTCACTCGACTCCAGTCCATCAATTAACATCCTGTGAAGTAAAAAGCTGCGTGTTTGTGAGAAACAAATTCATCATCAAGGTATTGCTTCTGGCTAAAACAGAAGTCTATTGCTTTCTCCAGTGAAAAGGTTGTTTCATCTGACTCAGGGAAGAAATATGCTATATATAAACAGGTCAAGAAGCATCTACAAGTGAAAAGACTCCAAAATAATCAAATCAAATATGCCAGTGAATTTTGATGTGAGAGGACAGCAGGGGATTGACCTTTTCGCTGGGGGAAGCATTATTATGGATGATAGACTTTATAGTATTAAAGTTAAAACACCTTGATGGATTGTTTCTTACGAAAATGGAACTATTCACTTAAGATGTTAATGGACTGTCGTTGTGTGATTACTTGAGAATTATTGTGAAGTTTTTATCAGCTGTTTGGACTCTCATTTTGACAGCACCCATTCACTGCAGTGAATCCATTGGTGATCAAGAGATGTAATGCTACATTTTCCCAATTTATTTTAGATGAAGAAACAAAACGCATCCACATCTTCGATGGCCTGAGGGTGAGTACATTTTCACTATTCCTTTAAGCAACTCAAATACACTAAATGCTCTAATATTCATTTTTGCCTAAATGGTCTGCTTCGCTTTTGTAAGACACTTCTCTTGAGTCTTTGTGTAGTTTCTTCAGCACTCTTTAGCAATGTTAAGGTGTCTTACTAATGTACACAGCAGGGCTCAGGAGACAAAACACTCTAATACTAATGAGCTGATGAATTTAATCAGGTGTCCACATCTTAACGTTGCTAATTAGAGGTGTACCATTAGAATAACAAACATTACAAGATGATAATCAGAAAGCCAGAGTTGTTCCTTAATTCTCTGAATGGCATTGGTTTTGATAATGAGTGTGCAGATGGAATCGGGTAATTGTAAATATTTAATTGTGAATTTAATTTACAAATATTTAAATTGTAAATAGAGTGAATTATGACATATGCAGTATCAATTACTGAACTCCTGTCAAAATTGTGTATTTTGAAAAATCACTTAGATGATTTTTCAATAATTGCACCCATTTTACAATGTCTACAACTAAAAACCTTTTTGTATTTTTTTTTATTCACTCCAATGTTCCGACCAGTACCATATTGAAACCAATAACTAACCAAACTCTTGCCTGGAATTTTCTAGTAATTTTTTATTTGTATTTACTTTTTCAGATGTTTGATCAGATTTGTGGCTGAACTAAGTCATAAATGCTCTCTCCACAAATCATCTAATGGATTATGAAATTTTAGAAAAGTGCCAGTGAAACTATAAGCAGCTAATATTTTTTTAATGTTAATTTCAACGTTTGAAACAGTGAACAGATGCACAGAGACCATGTCAGCTGCAAAACACTTTACTGTGATGAAGCAAAAACACTACACAGCAAAGCAACTTATACTGTCCACGGCAGCTTTTGTTTGGTCAAATAAAAACACGAGAAGAACTTTAAAACTAAGCCAGAAATGTGCAAACAAGTTTCTTACACACAAATTCTAAAAAGCTCAACGTAAACCAAGAGTGGTAGTACTACCATTTAGTTCAAATGAAATAAAAACCAGCAACGTTAAGAGCACAATGGATTTTTAGTTTTTAAGGCACTCAACATCAGTTTCCTCAAATAAACTCAGGACATCAGTCCTTGTACTCCGTGTATTTCTTGGCAGACCCATGAACTTTGCTGGCCGGGTACTTGAGTCGGTTTAGGGCCATTTTGCGGAGGACAGCTTGAGGCAGATCAACGTGGCATTTTTCTGCCAGTTCAACCAGATAGATCAACACGTCGCTGAGCTCCTGGGCCAGGTGCTCCCGCTGCGGCTCGGTCCAGTCCGGCAGACCCTCCTGCACCTCCCCGCGCCACTGGAAGAGCTCCGCCAGCTCCCCGACCTCCCCGACCAGTGCGAGCAGCAGGTTCCGCGGCTTGTGGAACTGGCTCCAGTTCCTCTCCTCCGTGAATTCAGTCTGCATGCGGCGGATGTCCTCAAGCGTGGGTTCGGAGGTGAAAGTGAATCCCTCGGCCCGGTCATGCTGGATTTCTCCGTTCCCATTCGTAGATGGGTGATGGCTGGAAGTGTCACCGTTGTGTTTGGATCCGATCCCGTTTTGCTGCAGCGCCATTGTAATTTAAACGAGCGAAAGGCAAGCCCTGAAAATAGAGAAGTGCTCAAAGATGATCATTCACGTGCAGGAACATGCGTGAATCTCCCGCCAACAACTGCCCCACAGGTATCAATACGAGGTTTGTGAATGCCGTCATAAGAAGTCGCCGGAAACTTTGCCTTTGCGCTACTGGCATTATGGGAGTTGAAGTTTTTTCTTCATCATCATACGTTACACTGGCGAGTTCCTTGTGGCTCTGTAAAACTACATAGACCATCTGCCCACACACAAACACAAGCATGGCAGCCTCCTCTTCAGGATACAGCAGAATGTTCTTTAAGCTAAGGAAATATGCTAATAAATCACAAAGTTTATATCATACTGATAGTTTTAATGTAGTGATAAGGACAATATGGACATCTGGATCCAAAACTCAACTTCAGCCCAAAGTCCATACTAAAAGGTAGGAATCAAATGCCCCCAAATGCCAGGATGTTCATAGGTTGTAGACAGGCATTCTGACATTTGTTATCAACATGAGGGATTTGAGTAATGGTCTTTCTCTGGTTTAATGGAATTAATGAATGTGGTGTATGTGTTAACAGACTGCAGATTTGAAACTTGAGAAGTTGAGACCATACTTGATTGCTGACCTTGACTTTACATGTGCTCTGAAAAAATGTATATATATTATATGTCATTAATACATATTGCAAAAAAAAAAAACGGTTTGTTAATGTGTATATTAAAATAATTTAAGTATTTTATGAAATCAAATAAATTATCCTTAAATAATAATATTCATTACAATTAAAATGATCACAGCTCATTAAAATACATTCACCACTGTGGCTGGTTGTCACATTTTTTACTCCTATGAACAGTTCCTAATAGTGGCTTTCGGATCTTTTTAGTCTTGTTTTTTAGTCTACAAAAAGAGATCAGATCAGAGAATTCACAAAATTATTTTATTTTAGGGGGTTTTAAACTACACTATTGTTAAAATGCTTTGGTGTAATGTTGTAAAGAAGTCTCTTATCATTCAAAGCAGATTTAAAAGCTTTAATATTATGAAGCATTATTACAATTTAAAATTGAAAAATGTAAACAGAAATTGAAATATAAATCTCTTGTACCATTATAAATGTTTTTACTGCCACATTTTTAAATCTCTTTATTTTAATTTTCTTAAATTAAACAATGCCACATTGTTTTCTTAAACAATGCCACAAAATAGCTACTATGAGAATAAATAACACACCAAACGTCCTAAGCAATAACACTGTACATGTTATAAGAGCCAAGTATTTAAACTTTATATTAGCACCCCCCCCCAGTCAATACTGTCAACTTTTGATAAATTTAATGTATTGTTGCTAAATAAATGTATGTAATGAAAGTTACCATAAAGTGCCGTCAGTTCCAGTGCCACCAACTCTTCATCTCTTGGGCTTTGTTGTCTAGTCTTCCTCAGATGGTTGGTGTTGTGGGTCTGGAAATCCATGCTCAGATTCAGTCCACATCAAAGCTCTTCTCTGGATCTCATGTTAGATTCTTGGCTCCACCAAACTCACTTGTCTCACATTTTGATGCTTCATTACCAGGAACACTGCCAGTATGTAAATGAATGAAATTACGCACACATATATACACACACCAATATAAATCTGCATTATGTCTGTCATTTCATTGCAGTTCTAAATTCTGTTGAATGTCTTGCTGCTACATTTCCTAAGGTACTGAACAGAAGATGTGTGGAGGCTGCTGTATTGACAGGCCTTGCTCTCAACTGTACCATCAACAGGAAGTCACTATTCGACAGGAAGCACTACTTTTATGCAGACATGCCTGTGAGTTCCCTTAGCTGCACACATATAGGTGCTTAATGAATTTGTCAGCGTTTCTTAGTTTTATCTTCGTACTCCAAAGGATAGAAGTGCTGATGACACAAATGCAATGGACAAGAACATCTTTCCTACGCCTCCAACTCTATATGGTTGTTATTTTTGATTAGCTGCTTTATGGATCCATTGTTTGTCAAAGAGACATGTACATATATCCAGCGCATCACTCTTTCTTTCCCTGGGCTTTAATGAAGAAGTGATGCTGAACAGGCAGGAAACAGAATAGCTGCCACTAATGTAGATGAATAACAGTGTCTGCTCTTAAAAGCTTCAAACATTCAAGCTCTGGTCCGAGCAATGTTTCAGCTCTTGTATTGGATTTGTAAGGCCAAATAATATTTTTTTTAATGTCGTTTAAAAAAACATTCATATGTTTTAGCAGTTCTGAGAACCCTTTCCTCCACCAAACATGCAGTCCAAACTCACCTTTTGTAAATATCCTGAGAGCATTTAGAAAATAATTAAATAAATAAGAATGAATTGTACTGTGATGCATCACTCAATTCATCACGACAGGATTCAATAGTCCTCAACAGTGACTGGCCACTTTTCTCAGTGGCCTTGGTAGCAGAAGTTTTTCTTCTTCTTCTTTTTATTAATATAGGAATTGTAAATCTTTTCAACAAGGAGTTCTAAGCCATGAACCAATTCAGCCATCTCTGAGATTACTCAAAGCACTGTAACATTTTATTAGATGTAAAAAAATAAAAAATAAGGTAATCACAAACAGGTGTAAAAAGACTGTACGTCTTAATGTGGAAATTAACTTGTGAATTACTGTGAATAATTGAATAAATGAGTAACAACAGCAACAATAGAGTACTGCGGTAATGTTGTTATTTTGTAGGTCAACCTAGAAGTTTGTATCACCCTGGTTCCCTTGATTTAAAAACAAATTCTGCTTGCTTTTGAATTGTTGCAGAAAATAAGCTCTGTGACAAACAAAGCTTTATGATTCTTACATGTTTTGTGCATGATAATTTTGTGCACAAATCTTTTATTTGAGACCTGAATACAATCAGCAGAAGTAAAAAAAAGCTAAACATAGGATCTAAACAATCGTCTCGGTTACGTATGGTAACCCTCGTTCCCTGAAGGACGGATGTGACGTCGGATGACCGACGAATTGGGATCTCGCTTAGAGAGACCAATCTACTTAGAGTGTAAACTAAACGAGCCAATGCACATTGGCATGCGATTATTGCATCCAGCTGCCGCTGATCACAGCGTGAGTATAAGTAGGCAGCAGATGCAGTAAAGCAAGATTTTCCCGATTTTTAATTCTGAGACTGTTTACAGCTGTCAAGATGGACAGAAAAACAAGTTGGATTTTGACATTTTGCGTGCTGAAATCAGAGTGACAAAGATGGTGGCGGGGCTTCCACACAGACACTCGGTTCTGAATGACATCAAATGGATAGCAGATGCTGGGAAAATCACTGTCTGGCTACTAAAGTCTGAGTGGCATCAGAAATCACTGAGCGAGTGAGAAAGCAGCAGTAAGGCATCCCCTATGGTGCAGGATGCTGACAGCTCACTTTGCCCCCCACTATGGACACGCACATAGAGAGATACACAATAGATTAACAATGTCTGGGAGATGCAAGCTCTGTTTGTAACATCATCTTGATACTGCAGTAAAAACAACTCAAAGCAGCTGATAAAAACTTCACAATAATTCATAAGTACTCACTCGACTCCAGTCCATCAATTAACATCCTGTGAAGTAAAAAGCTGCGTGTTTGTGAGAAACAAATTCATCATCAAGGTATTGCTTCTGGCTAAAACAGAAGTCTATTGCTTTCTCCAGTGAAAAGGTTGTTTCATCTGACTCAGGGAAGAAATATGCTATATATAAACAGGTCAAGAAGCATCTACAAGTGAAAAGACTCCAAAATAATCAAATCAAATATGCCAGTGAATTTTGATGTGAGAGGACAGCAGGGGATTGACCTTTTCGCTGGGGGAAGCATTATTATGGATGATAGACTTTATAGTATTAAAGTTAAAACACCTTGATGGATTGTTTCTTACGAAAATGGAACTATTCACTTAAGATGTTAATGGACTGTCGTTGTGTGATTACTTGAGAATTATTGTGAAGTTTTTATCAGCTGTTTGGACTCTCATTTTGACAGCACCCATTCACTGCAGTGAATCCATTGGTGATCAAGAGATGTAATGCTACATTTTCCCAATTTATTTTAGATGAAGAAACAAAACGCATCCACATCTTCGATGGCCTGAGGGTGAGTACATTTTCACTATTCCTTTAAGCAACTCAAATACACTAAATGCTCTAATATTCATTTTTGCCTAAATGGTCTGCTTCGCTTTTGTAAGACACTTCTCTTGAGTCTTTGTGTAGTTTCTTCAGCACTCTTTAGCAATGTTAAGGTGTCTTACTAATGTACACAGCAGGGCTCAGGAGACAAAACACTCTAATACTAATGAGCTGATGAATTTAATCAGGTGTCCACATCTTAACGTTGCTAATTAGAGGTGTACCATTAGAATAACAAACATTACAAGATGATAATCAGAAAGCCAGAGTTGTTCCTTAATTCTCTGAATGGCATTGGTTTTGATAATGAGTGTGCAGATGGAATCGGGTAATTGTAAATATTTAATTGTGAATTTAATTTACAAATATTTAAATTGTAAATAGAGTGAATTATGACATATGCAGTATCAATTACTGAACTCCTGTCAAAATTGTGTATTTTGAAAAATCACTTAGATGATTTTTCAATAATTGCACCCATTTTACAATGTCTACAACTAAAAACCTTTTTGTATTTTTTTTTATTCACTCCAATGTTCCGACCAGTACCATATTGAAACCAATAACTAACCAAACTCTTGCCTGGAATTTTCTAGTAATTTTTTATTTGTATTTACTTTTTCAGATGTTTGATCAGATTTGTGGCTGAACTAAGTCATAAATGCTCTCTCCACAAATCATCTAATGGATTATGAAATTTTAGAAAAGTGCCAGTGAAACTATAAGCAGCTAATATTTTTTTAATGTTAATTTCAACGTTTGAAACAGTGAACAGATGCACAGAGACCATGTCAGCTGCAAAACACTTTACTGTGATGAAGCAAAAACACTACACAGCAAAGCAACTTATACTGTCCACGGCAGCTTTTGTTTGGTCAAATAAAAACACGAGAAGAACTTTAAAACTAAGCCAGAAATGTGCAAACAAGTTTCTTACACACAAATTCTAAAAAGCTCAACGTAAACCAAGAGTGGTAGTACTACCATTTAGTTCAAATGAAATAAAAACCAGCAACGTTAAGAGCACAATGGATTTTTAGTTTTTAAGGCACTCAACATCAGTTTCCTCAAATAAACTCAGGACATCAGTCCTTGTACTCCGTGTATTTCTTGGCAGACCCATGAACTTTGCTGGCCGGGTACTTGAGTCGGTTTAGGGCCATTTTGCGGAGGACAGCTTGAGGCAGATCAACGTGGCATTTTTCTGCCAGTTCAACCAGATAGATCAACACGTCGCTGAGCTCCTGGGCCAGGTGCTCCCGCTGCGGCTCGGTCCAGTCCGGCAGACCCTCCTGCACCTCCCCGCGCCACTGGAAGAGCTCCGCCAGCTCCCCGACCTCCCCGACCAGTGCGAGCAGCAGGTTCCGCGGCTTGTGGAACTGGCTCCAGTTCCTCTCCTCCGTGAATTCAGTCTGCATGCGGCGGATGTCCTCAAGCGTGGGTTCGGAGGTGAAAGTGAATCCCTCGGCCCGGTCATGCTGGATTTCTCCGTTCCCATTCGTAGATGGGTGATGGCTGGAAGTGTCACCGTTGTGTTTGGATCCGATCCCGTTTTGCTGCAGCGCCATTGTAATTTAAACGAGCGAAAGGCAAGCCCTGAAAATAGAGAAGTGCTCAAAGATGATCATTCACGTGCAGGAACATGCGTGAATCTCCCGCCAACAACTGCCCCACAGGTATCAATACGAGGTTTGTGAATGCCGTCATAAGAAGTCGCCGGAAACTTTGCCTTTGCGCTACTGGCATTATGGGAGTTGAAGTTTTTTCTTCATCATCATACGTTACACTGGCGAGTTCCTTGTGGCTCTGTAAAACTACATAGACCATCTGCCCACACACAAACACAAGCATGGCAGCCTCCTCTTCAGGATACAGCAGAATGTTCTTTAAGCTAAGGAAATATGCTAATAAATCACAAAGTTTATATCATACTGATAGTTTTAATGTAGTGATAAGGACAATATGGACATCTGGATCCAAAACTCAACTTCAGCCCAAAGTCCATACTAAAAGGTAGGAATCAAATGCCCCCAAATGCCAGGATGTTCATAGGTTGTAGACAGGCATTCTGACATTTGTTATCAACATGAGGGATTTGAGTAATGGTCTTTCTCTGGTTTAATGGAATTAATGAATGTGGTGTATGTGTTAACAGACTGCAGATTTGAAACTTGAGAAGTTGAGACCATACTTGATTGCTGACCTTGACTTTACATGTGCTCTGAAAAAATGTATATATATTATATGTCATTAATACATATTGCAAAAAAAAAAAACGGTTTGTTAATGTGTATATTAAAATAATTTAAGTATTTTATGAAATCAAATAAATTATCCTTAAATAATAATATTCATTACAATTAAAATGATCACAGCTCATTAAAATACATTCACCACTGTGGCTGGTTGTCACATTTTTTACTCCTATGAACAGTTCCTAATAGTGGCTTTCGGATCTTTTTAGTCTTGTTTTTTAGTCTACAAAAAGAGATCAGATCAGAGAATTCACAAAATTATTTTATTTTAGGGGGTTTTAAACTACACTATTGTTAAAATGCTTTGGTGTAATGTTGTAAAGAAGTCTCTTATCATTCAAAGCAGATTTAAAAGCTTTAATATTATGAAGCATTATTACAATTTAAAATTGAAAAATGTAAACAGAAATTGAAATATAAATCTCTTGTACCATTATAAATGTTTTTACTGCCACATTTTTAAATCTCTTTATTTTAATTTTCTTAAATTAAACAATGCCACATTGTTTTCTTAAACAATGCCACAAAATAGCTACTATGAGAATAAATAACACACCAAACGTCCTAAGCAATAACACTGTACATGTTATAAGAGCCAAGTATTTAAACTTTATATTAGCACCCCCCCCCAGTCAATACTGTCAACTTTTGATAAATTTAATGTATTGTTGCTAAATAAATGTATGTAATGAAAGTTACCATAAAGTGCCGTCAGTTCCAGTGCCACCAACTCTTCATCTCTTGGGCTTTGTTGTCTAGTCTTCCTCAGATGGTTGGTGTTGTGGGTCTGGAAATCCATGCTCAGATTCAGTCCACATCAAAGCTCTTCTCTGGATCTCATGTTAGATTCTTGGCTCCACCAAACTCACTTGTCTCACATTTTGATGCTTCATTACCAGGAACACTGCCAGTATGTAAATGAATGAAATTACGCACACATATATACACACACCAATATAAATCTGCATTATGTCTGTCATTTCATTGCAGTTCTAAATTCTGTTGAATGTCTTGCTGCTACATTTCCTAAGGTACTGAACAGAAGATGTGTGGAGGCTGCTGTATTGACAGGCCTTGCTCTCAACTGTACCATCAACAGGAAGTCACTATTCGACAGGAAGCACTACTTTTATGCAGACATGCCTGTGAGTTCCCTTAGCTGCACACATATAGGTGCTTAATGAATTTGTCAGCGTTTCTTAGTTTTATCTTCGTACTCCAAAGGATAGAAGTGCTGATGACACAAATGCAATGGACAAGAACATCTTTCCTACGCCTCCAACTCTATATGGTTGTTATTTTTGATTAGCTGCTTTATGGATCCATTGTTTGTCAAAGAGACATGTACATATATCCAGCGCATCACTCTTTCTTTCCCTGGGCTTTAATGAAGAAGTGATGCTGAACAGGCAGGAAACAGAATAGCTGCCACTAATGTAGATGAATAACAGTGTCTGCTCTTAAAAGCTTCAAACATTCAAGCTCTGGTCCGAGCAATGTTTCAGCTCTTGTATTGGATTTGTAAGGCCAAATAATATTTTTTTTAATGTCGTTTAAAAAAACATTCATATGTTTTAGCAGTTCTGAGAACCCTTTCCTCCACCAAACATGCAGTCCAAACTCACCTTTTGTAAATATCCTGAGAGCATTTAGAAAATAATTAAATAAATAAGAATGAATTGTACTGTGATGCATCACTCAATTCATCACGACAGGATTCAATAGTCCTCAACAGTGACTGGCCACTTTTCTCAGTGGCCTTGGTAGCAGAAGTTTTTCTTCTTCTTCTTTTTATTAATATAGGAATTGTAAATCTTTTCAACAAGGAGTTCTAAGCCATGAACCAATTCAGCCATCTCTGAGATTACTCAAAGCACTGTAACATTTTATTAGATGTAAAAAAATAAAAAATAAGGTAATCACAAACAGGTGTAAAAAGACTGTACGTCTTAATGTGGAAATTAACTTGTGAATTACTGTGAATAATTGAATAAATGAGTAACAACAGCAACAATAGAGTACTGCGGTAATGTTGTTATTTTGTAGGTCAACCTAGAAGTTTGTATCACCCTGGTTCCCTTGATTTAAAAACAAATTCTGCTTGCTTTTGAATTGTTGCAGAAAATAAGCTCTGTGACAAACAAAGCTTTATGATTCTTACATGTTTTGTGCATGATAATTTTGTGCACAAATCTTTTATTTGAGACCTGAATACAATCAGCAGAAGTAAAAAAAAGCTAAACATAGGATCTAAACAATCGTCTCGGTTACGTATGGTAACCCTCGTTCCCTGAAGGACGGATGTGACGTCGGATGACCGACGAATTGGGATCTCGCTTAGAGAGACCAATCTACTTAGAGTGTAAACTAAACGAGCCAATGCACATTGGCATGCGATTATTGCATCCAGCTGCCGCTGATCACAGCGTGAGTATAAGTAGGCAGCAGATGCAG
>NW_015536535.1:1834786-1835047 GCF_001515605.1 Sinocyclocheilus anshuiensis
CAACCTTCCCTTCGGAAGCAAATACACATATGAACATTCCTTAGGTGCATATGGAAGATTGGAGGTGATTGAGGTGATTGTGGAATGGCAGAAGTCTGCCGTGGAAACACGGGCTTGAGGCTATACCGTGGACTTAACACATATGAGATCCACTTAGGTCTTACATATGGAACCCAGCCTTCTACCGGTTCTCGAGGATTCAACGAGTGAAGGCCTGGCGCCGGACGCTCCGCCACGTCTGGCTGCCGAGGGGACGGAGGA
>NW_015536535.1:1836063-1840696 GCF_001515605.1 Sinocyclocheilus anshuiensis
ACCGAGACGTTCCTTTTCAGTCGGTCACTCTCGACGTCATGTCGGATGACCGATGAATTGGGATCCCCAACAAAGGGACACAGGCACTGCCCCTTCCAGTGTCCTGTGGAAGCCACCTGCGCCCCTACTTTTTGGCGTAGGCCAGGGCTTGCACAATGTCTCGTAGACGGTGCTCTCGCTGAAGTGATGGTGTCACTACCTCTTGGGGTAGGTCGCTTAGAACCTCCGCGTCCCATCCAGGGACGAGACATGAAGTTTCCAGAGGTCTGGACGCGTGTGCCTAAGGGTGCCCCGTCTCTGAGTCAGTAGATCCTTCCTCAGAGGAATCGGCCAAGGAGGGGCTGTCGCGAGGAGCTCTAGCTCGGGGAACCAGGACCGAGTGGGCCAATGTTACATGACTACATGAGAGTTTGAGTTAGAATAGTTTGCAAGAGTGCAATTATAAACATGAGCAGATTAGTGAGTAAATGAGTTTAACTGTTTGATGTGATGACGTTTAATGTCTCAGACATCCTCTGTAGTCCCATTTAGCCACTTGGGAGTATTACTGATGTATTTTATGTTGTAAAATATCTTGAACTTGTGTAAACCACAGACCTTATTTCAGGCCTTTATCCAAAAGTCCATTGACTTCAGAACAATTGGCTAATTTATATTTTTCAGTATATATATAAGTAAATTTGTTGATTTAAAATGTTGATTTCAATGTTTTATTTTGTTGATTTAAATGTTTTACATTTCCTGCTTCCATGGTAACAATTCCTTTTCTTATTGGTCAATCTCCTTTGAGTAGTGTGGGTAATATAGAACTTCACCAGGAATTCTACAACTGAACATGATTTTCTTAACATGAAGTTGAAATCGATGTGTAGCTTCTACAGAAGCATATGCTTTCTCCTAACAACCCCAAAGCTCAATTTACTATTTTTTTTGAAAGATTTATGTTATCGTCATAAAAAAATATATTTTCTTGGGTGAAAATAAATGAGATTTTTTTTCTTCCATAACCCACCTGTTGTGCTCTATTACGTTTTTTTTTTTTTTTCAATAATTCTTTGGCTAAAGTCCATTTACTCAGTGATGTTGGTTACATCAGCTCTTCACAAAATAACATGATATCTCTTGTGTAAAGATACAGCATGTGAGATAAACTCATAATTAAATAGTATTATTAGATTAAGTGAAAATGTCATTTTAATTCTGTCACAATTTTAGAAAGACAAAATATCAGACAAAAACAATTTCGAATTAATGTATATATTTGGACTGTGCAGGAAAAATGATTTGTGAAGGCATATCCTCCTTTCCTGTATTACTTATATTGTAATACAACATGCACCAAACAGATTGAAAAACCAATTTTAAGCCAAAATAATCATAAGCAAGGACTGATTCTGACTGAGTTGGCATTGAGAAAGCGCAGACATTGAAATGGAGGGAATATTTGACTTATGAGGAATGTCACTCTTCATTAGCGCTACTTTTTTCAGTGCTTACTTTTTTTTCTTTTTTTTTGTGGCCATGATGAATTAGTTGATCAGGTACAACACGCAGATGGTAATGGCTAATTGCTTTTCTTTTTTTACTTTACTCTTTTGCATGCCATTAACCATTATAAATTTCTAGTGGCTTTTGGTCATGGAGTTGCCATAGCAACAGTTACGAGCGCTCTGTTTTGCTTTGCCGTGAAACTGAAGGAGATTGAAAATGTAGCCAGATCACAAGTATCTGTATGCGATTTCATTTTGTCATAACCTTAACCCTGGTCTTTTAACCCTACCCAACCCTGCCAAACACACAGATTTGATTCTGATGAGTGATGACACAAAAGATTTCTCAGATTATACAATTATGATGTTTTAAGGTCATTCATTTAGATTTCATGTTAAGTCTGGATGAGGTCTAAGCCAAAACACAGCATGGCTTTGATGCTACAGACATCCAAAAATGCAAAAGAATATTTCCCTAAAATACAAAAGGCAACTATATATTTTACTGTGTAAATAAAGGCCTGATTTATACTGTGTTAAAATATTAGAAATAAAAATTGTTAAACATATTTTTGAAAGAAGTTTATTTTGCTTTTATTTTATCAAAAACGGAAAACAGTAATATTGTATAGTAACTGTTTTAAGTTTTTTCTTTGATGGCAAAGCTAAAAAAATTTCCCCCAGAGTGATAATAAAGTTCAAATGAAGAGCATTTATTTGAACAACATTTTTTTGGTAATAATATAAAAGGCTTTACTGTTTTTTTTTTTTAAATCAATTGAATGCATTGTTGCTGAATAAAAGTACAAAATATATAATAGAAACAAAATATTTAATTTCTTTTTTATTAAGTTCTTTAAGACTGTATTTTCTCTAACTCTATATTTTTGGATACATAAAGAGATAATGTAAGTTCTGACCAGTATTTAAAATGCAGAATGAAATATATATTTGACAAAATGAATAGTGACAAAATCTGTTAATTTTAACTTTTATTTTATTTAATTTTTAATGCTATTTTTATTTAGGCTCTCCTAGCACTCTCCTGCTGTTTGAAAACCCTTGGCCAGACACAGATGTGTAATAGATATATTTAGGTCTAGATAAACTAGAAATTAAAATGGTCCTGATACCCATCATTGTTTAGTTGTGTAACAGTTTGGTGTTTGTGTTTTTAGGCAGGCTACCAGATCACTCAGCAGAGGGTTCCCATAGCAGTGAATGGCATGCTGGTCTATAGTTATTTTGAAGGTCGCAGAAGAAACCAAGTTGTAACCAAGAGTGTGAAAATCAAACAGATCCAGCTTGAGCAAGACAGTGGAAAGAGTCTCCATGATGATGAACGGAGTCAGACTCTTATAGATCTCAACAGAGCAGGTGCTGCTTCTTCACTCTTATACAGAAACATGAAGAGTTTGTGTCCTTTGTGGACAGTGTCTGATATAAACACTGTGTCTCTCTGTCTGTAGGTGTAGGTCTGATGGAGCTGGTGATGGAGCCAGAGATGTGTTGCGGAGAGGAGGCAGCAGCTGCAGTCAGAGAGCTTCAGCTCATCCTGCAGGCTCTGGGCACCTGCCAGGCTAACATGGCCGGTGATTTAATACATCCCCTACAGCTAACATTGATCAGAACCTTTAATGTCTATACACATTTATTCCCATGATTGGGTCTCTGACACAAATCACCTTGCTTGCACCAACTCAATCAGAGTCAGTAATCTACACAGTATCCATAAGGTTATTTTCAATGTACATCTCAATATTGATGTACTTGCATGGAAATAGCTTAAAAGGATGTTTCCTCAGTCTAAAAACAATAATTTTGACCAAATAGCTCCAAAATAGATTGTTTAAGTAGAAAAACAGATAGATGTAGATAGAAAATGTTTAATGCATGACGTGAAATACAGTAAAATCTAGTTAAAACAATCAACTAACATTCCCTGTACTGTTTGTCATTACATAAACACAAGGAAGAATGACATTAAATCATTTATGTAATAATTGTTTCATTGTAATAAACTGCAATATTTACATATCTTACTAATATTTAACTATTATATTAGCTATTTTAACAATCTAATACATTCAAATTTCTATGCAATTGTCCAGAAACATTTGAGTAATGAAAAGGACAGTTTTAAACTGAATCACAGAGCTTAATTGAACCTTCCGACTTGACTTTGCTACTGATGTTTAAATTAAAGATTTGCTATGAAAACTTTATAAGAAAAATTGGTTTGGAAATCTAGTCCAGTGATTAATAGTGTTTATAAATTTATTAATCGCATCCAAAATAAAAGTTTTTGTTTACAGAATATATGTGTGTGAACTGTGTATATTTATCATGTATATATAAAGACATACACATATAGTATATATTTTGAAAATATTTACATGTATATATTTATATTCCTATAATTTATATTATATATAAATATATTTAATATATAAACATAACATATTTTTCTTAAATATATACATGCATGTGTGTGTATTTATATATGCATGATAAATATAAACAGTACACACACATATATTCTCTAAACAAAAACTTTTATTTTGGATGTGATTAATCGCGATTAATCGTTTGACATCACTATATTCAATATATCGACTAGCCCAGTAGACAGTATTCTATACGTCACCAAGATTTCAATTAACGAGTGGAGGAAAGCCTTGCACATTAAAGGCAACTCGTTAGGAACTGTCGTTAGGAACAGTTCCCTTTCATGGGAACTTCGAACTGCGTCCTCTAGGGGTCGCTATGGGGGAACGCCTCGTCGTGACCCGTATCTGAAGCATACATTGAAAAAACACCAACTCGTTGGCCGGCGACAGCCATGACGTCACTACCGGTGCGACTATAGTATAAATAGGCGCCGGGAGCACACATCATTCTCTTCTTCGTCTTCATTGACTGTTTTGTTTGAAGCGTGCATTTCTGTGGTAAGGGCGATCTCTATTCATCTCATTATGGCGAGCACTAGCAAAGCGTTTAAGGATGTGTGCATCCGTGTTGACATTGTTTAACATCTGATGACACACACGATCTATGCGTTATTTGTTTGGGCGAAGAGCACGCACGCGATGCCTCCGAGGGGGCAATCGGCGTGCACTGCGAGCGTTTTTTCCAAGGGAAAA
>NW_015536535.1:1841214-1841890 GCF_001515605.1 Sinocyclocheilus anshuiensis
GCACGTTATGCTTTGCCCACTTTCTAAAATCCTGTATGGTAAGGGGGTAAGCGTTATTGATCTCGTTCCCTTTCTCTGAGTTGGTTTAGACCCCGGTACCTTAGGCTCCACTCAACTAGTGTGTCTCTGTCGACACACTCTGGAAGCATCGCTCCCCTCACCATTGAGGGTTACTGTGAGTATGGTGCTTTCTTTCGAGCGTTAATCCTCTCTGAGGAGTTGGATTCCTCGCTCCATGGGCTGTCCTCGTGGTAGTATTGAGCAGTGCTCCCCTTTTATCAAAGGGTTACCTGGAATGAGCAATGTTATTCCTCTGAATTCGGAGTTCTCCTCTCACATGAGAAGTTTGAGTTCTCTGTTTCTCCAGAGCACCAGGAACCAGCAGCATCAGGTGAATTAGGCCCTTAAAAACCTCTGCCTCCCTGATGCGCTGAGTGTTTGGCTAGCTTGCAGTATGCTGAGAACTAAGGTGTGTTGCTCCCACAGCTAAGTAAATTATTGCTAGCTGTTCCAGTATTGGAACATGCTATAGGTCGAGCCCCCTTCTCGACTGAGAAATAGGTGTGTTGCTTCTACAGATAAGTAAATTATTGCTAACTGTTCCAGCTTTGGAGCATGCTGCAGGTCGAGCCCCCTTCTCGAATTGAGAACTGGGTGTGTTGCTCCCTCAGCTAAA
>NW_015536535.1:1841934-1875877 GCF_001515605.1 Sinocyclocheilus anshuiensis
CGTTTTGGGGATGCGCTATTTCCATCTATGGGCTGCTCTTTCAGAGTGCCACGAGAACCCCTAGAACGATATTTCTAAAATCCACATAGCTGATAATTGTGCACGTTATGCTTTGCCCACTTTCTAAAATCCACATAACTGGTAAGACAAAGAAATATGACCATGTCACTCCAATTTTAGCTTCGCTTCGCTGGCTTCCGGTCCATTTTAGAGTTCAGTTTAAGATTCTGTTGTTTGTTTTTAAAGCTCTAAACAATCAAGCTCCATGTTATCTTAAAGATCTTATTATCCCTTTGTCATCTACCAGACTTTTAAGATCCACTGACAGGGCTCTTTTATCTGTCCCTCGTTCCCATTTGAAAACTAAGGGTGACAGAGCCTTTTCAGTCATTGCCCCCCGTCTGTGGAACCAATTGCCTCTAGACTGCCGCCTTGCACCTTCCTTTACCATTTTTAAATTGAGGTTGAAATCCTCATTTCTCCTTAGCATTTTAATTTCATTTCATTGTTGTGTTATTGTCTGTCTTTTTTTTTATTCTTTTCCGTTTCCTTTTCTCTTTTAATTTGATTTTACATTGTTAAGCACTTTGGATAGCTTTGCTATGTTGAAATGTGCTATATAAATAAAATTTACTTACATAAATTTTTGTGTTCAGATATCTAATAAACAGATGTGGCCTCACATATGTCATTAATCAGGAATATTGCAGAAATGCTGTACCTGCTGAATGCCATTCTAACAACTGTCCAGAAATGCTTTAAAGATGTGTTGCAAATGAGCAAATGTTCCAAAACTTTTTTATGAATCCCAATCTAAAAATCATCTCTATTGAATACATTTAAATAAATTTAAAGTCTGGGTATTGTATGTATACTGTCAGGGCCAAATGAGTAGACTGTATACCACAAAAGGACTGTAGTGAGCCTCCTTTACCAATGGTCACTCGATGCTTCACCAATGAGTTAACTTTTTCCCCGTTTCCAACTTCACTAGTATTTGTATTTTGAATGCACTGAGATGTTTGAATTCTTGAAACTTAAAGGGATAGTTCACCCAAAATTGAAAATTCTGTCATTAATTACTCACCCTAATGTAGTTCCAAACCCGTAAGACCTCCGTTCATCTTCGGAACACAAATTAAGATATTTTTGATGCATTCCGAGAGCTCTCTGACCCTCCCATAGACAGCAAGGGTACTACCACGATCAAGGTCCAGAAAGGAGATCTTTGATCTTTGAAAATAATCCATGTGACATCAGGGGTTCAACCGTAACATTATGAAGCTACGAGAACACTTTTTGTGTGCAAAGAAAAAAAAAACGACTTTATTCAACAATTTGTCTCCTCCGCGTCATCCTAGCGCCATTTTGGAGAGTATCCACTGAACGCAAACAGCATATGTTGTTCTGTGTCAGCCGCACCACACGGATACGTTTTCTTCATTGTTTGTGCTTTGATTTGAACGAAAACAATGTATCCGTGTGGTGCGGCTGACACCAGTGTTGCCAAGTCCACGGTTTTCCCGCGGAATTGTGCTACTTTAACACTGTTGCCGCGGGCTGTTTTTCATGTCCGCGGGTTTGAAACGACGCCAATAACATGATATTTATCCCCTGGAATGCGAATTTTAGCAGGGGGACCCCGCCAAAAACACGTGTATTTCACCCCCCCGGAATGCAGTTTTTTAACTGGGGACCCCCTAGAAACGCGATTGGGCTAGTTTTGAGTAGCGATTTGGCAGGTTTTCTTGTGAAAACCTGGCAACCCTGCCTGACACAGAACAACATACGCTGTGTGCGTTCAGTGGATACTCTCCAAAATTGTGATAGGGTGACGCGGAGACGACGAATTGTTGAATAAAGTCGGGGTTTTTTTCTTTTTTTGCGTAGAGAGCATGAGAGCTCGTAGCTTTGTAATATTACGGTTGAACCCCTGATGTCACATGGATTATTTTACCGATCTCCTTGCTACGTTTCTGGACGCTGATTGTGGTAGTACCCTCGTTGTCTATGGGAGGGTCAGAGAGCTGTCAGATTCCATCAAAAATATCTTAATTTGTGTTCCGAAGATGAACGGATGTCTTACGGGTTTGGAACGACATGAGGGTGAGTAATTAATGGGTGAACTAACCCTTTAATATGAGTGAGTCATATTTTCAATTACACACTTTAAGAACATTGATAAAATGTAGTGTTTGTGTAGGAGACACAAATTCAAATGAGAAAATAACTGACCTGTTTCTCAACCCTTCTTAAAGAGTCACTGCTCAATCAACCTATTGTCTTCCTGTGATGAAAAATTCAATAGCTTTTGTTCAAAAAGCAAAACCCCCTGAAGCAAAATACAGCAAATTGTTTATCTGGTGCAGACTATTCAGCGGTGCACAGGGCACTCCAGAATACTGTATTTCATGCAAATAAATCATTCAAATTCAAATGTATGCAGTGTTTGTTAAGCAGGGGTTTTGAGAGCTGTGGATGGTTGAGTTGTAATGACTGTTTGGAGTGATTCTCATATCAGATCCCTTTTTCTCTCTTCTCACAGAGGGGCAGCTTAGAGTTGATGCCAACGTGTCCGTGCATCGACCTGGAGAGCCTTTGGGAGTGAGGACAGAGGTAAAAAATATCAACAGTGTGAGGCACCTGGCTAAAGCCATAGGTAAGTAAGAATATGTGTCCAACTGATACTGAGAAAGAATTTTATGGATATCAAGATCTCCCTTCTGGTTTGAAGAAGGTATTTTCTAGTTTAAGTACAAGCGTACAGTAAAATCTCTTTGCCATTCCTCTGTACAGCAAGACGTGTCGAGGGAATGAAGTGCACTTTCAGCCAGTGCGTGCGTTTCAGAAATCTTTTAATCATGCTGCATTGGTATTCACACACACTCACGCACTTTAGAAATAGCTGGAAGTCACTTTTCTTGTGTGGTTGTCAGATTTAGCCTGGCATCAGTTGGAGGGAATGAGTGTCTCTGTGCAATTATGCCAGAGCTGAAAGTCAAACTGCAAACTCCAGATAAGCAACATGAACAATAAGCATTTTCACCTCACTCCGTCTCTGTCTCGTGTTAAATGCTCTGTCAAGATGTGCACTGTTGAATAAAGGCTGCAGAAGCCATCATCTCTGCTGATGAAACACACATATCACAATAATTTCAATCACCAAGTTGTGTTTTTGACACCAGGAGTTTCACTCAAAAGGAAATCTGACTGAGCTGATCCAAGAAAATAATGAGTGTTGAAGACCCACATAAACATGCCTGTCAAGGACGAGAAGATTAAATAGTGCTGTCAATAAAAGAGAGAGTAAACAGGGAAAACAGGAAAATATTTAATCGCTGAGTATGACATGATTCTTTTAACCCTATTTTACAATGTTCCCTAAAAGAGAAAGTTATACAATTTAATGAATATTTAAAGGGGTCCTATTATGCTCTTTTACAAAGTCTTGATTTTGTTTTGGGGGTGTACTAGAACAGGCTCCCATACACTAGGTTGTTCGAAAAACACATTATTTTTCACATATTTTACATTATTACAACACCTCTCTCCCCAGTCTGGCATGAACGGCTCGAATAGTTCCTGTATCAAATGAAGGCATAGTGATAACACTCATTGCCTTCTCTAGTGCAGCTCAACCAGGTCTCGTCCCATTCGTCGGTATTTGTGATATCACAAATCCCGGAAAATATGCGTTGTAGTCCAAACGAGTCGTTCGTTGTAGTTTTTGAAAAGTGATTTCTGTTAAATAACAATCTCCTTTTGAAATGAACTTTGAGCTTTGTAACTTTGCAGATCTTTTTTATGCTCAAACAGCATAACAACATTACAGACCCCTTTAATACATTGTGTTTTGATGTCTTGTACAGACAGCTATTATACTGTACACTGTAATAAAACTAAAGGATTACCAGAGGTTTTCTACCACAGAACAGTCACCCCACCCCCCACCCAAAAAGCTTGTTTAAGCAGTCATGAGGAAAAATGCTGATGTGCAACCATTTCAGAAGTACTTTAGGGTCTTTTGTTGGCAGAAGGTTGTGGTTAGAGTTTGATTGGCTCTCTCTTGGTGCATGTTCCATAGACTACGAGATCCAGAGACAGATGGAGGTTCTACAGAGCGCTGGGAAGGTTCTTAATGAGACCCGAGCATTTGACAGCAAATCTGGGTAAGGAGGCCCAGAACAGGCATATTTCTACAAGCACTGCATTCTCCTGTGATATCAATCGGAACAGAGCAATGCAATTAGAGGATCTGTGTTTTACATGGCTTGAGTCTCACATTCTATATTGGTTCCTTATTGCATTTTAAACTGTGACGATAAAGATGTTTACATAGTTTTAAAAAAAATCCATTTCAAATAAATGCTGTTCTTTTGAACCTGCTGTTCAACACAGAATCCTGAAAAAATGTCGGAAAAGAAAGAAAATCACAGTTTCCATAAAAATATTATGCAGCATAAGAATTGTTTCTTGAGCACCAAATTAGAATAATTTCTGAAGGATCATTATGTGGCACTGAAGACTGGAGTAATGGCTGCTTCCATAACAGGAATAAACTACATTTTAAAATATATTTGAAAATATATTAAAAAGAGACTTCTTTCAAAAGTCAGTGCAAGTCAGATACCAGTCTGATTCAATGAGTACATGTAGTAAAGGATTCTTCATACAACGTCAAACCAATAATGTTCATTTGTCCGTGAACCGGGCTAACAACACAATAGTTTATTAACAGTGATTATTAACATGTTGTCCTTGCATTTATTTTGTGATACAAGTCTTTTTGTCTCATGTTCAATTCAAAATGCAACCTCACAACTCACAAAATATAATTTCTTGTGTTGTGGCACAGTATATTCTGCCGCACTGGTGAAGAGTGATTCAGGAAATGCTGCATTTAGTCATGGGCAGCACACTGTTCCCCTGGTCTTTTTCCTGTCCATCTGTGACAGAAGATGAATGTGGTCATTTGACCTCAGTAGTTGTGTCATGTGTTGACTTGTACACATGACAGCACCAGGCATACACACTAACTCATGCTCTCTACAGATGACAGAGCAGTATTATTGTGAGCATCTGCCCATGAAATAAAAGTCACTTCTCACAGCTGTGTCCTCCTGCTCTTGAATATGATCTGCTAGCACAAACCACCAATCTATTAGTGCTTAGTACACAACCTTCTGGAATACTTTATTCTAATTAGCCAGTCGCAGCACTCTGTGGTCAGATATCTTTGCACAATGGAAGCTAAACTATAATTGACTTATGGTCTCTTTCTTCTCACATAATTTCTAAAAAATTTGGTATCCATTTATTTGTCATTTGGTTAGTAGCCATGCAATTATCAGGATAATGTACAGTGAGCTGGTCATTAAAGCTAAATAAACCCCTTCAGGTTGATAATTGCAGGATTAATCTGAAAATAAACAAAAGGCATACAGTACAGTTTAATGTACAGTAGCATTCACAGCTGGATGGCTAATGTCCTGTTTAAAGGGATAGTTCATCCAACAATGAAAAGTCTGTCATCGTTTATTAAGAATTTAAATGTTTGGGTGAACTATCCCTTTAATAAGCTAAATAAACTTTATTAAATATAGTTAATAATAAATAAAGTTTATTAAGAAGGCACTGAAGAAGGCATAACAACTGTTGCTTGTTGTATTGTGGTTCTGTATTTTGATTATTCAAATTAACATGTATTCGTTAATAGTGTTAATAGTAGAACATCAAGTAACTGAGGTAATTACTAAAACTGTGAACGCGCCATAATGCTTCTGTTAAATAGTCAGGTGGACATAGATATTGGCCAATGCTACTATTCTCAAAATGGACACATTTTAATTTTCACTAAAATAGTAGTCTATATTATATTATATTATATTATATTATTTCCCTTCTTCCATTTTGGTGCAATAATGACTAACTGACTATATATTTTCCTGTGTATGTACATTCTGAATGCCTGTAAGAACCATCTACTTTATCATATACTTTGCTTGCAACTTTTTTTTTAAACTATAACTTATTTATTACCATCTCTCTCTCTCTCGCCAGTAACACAATTCCAATGAGGGATAAGGAAGGCTTACAAGACTACAGGTGAGTAAAACCCTCCATGATCCTTTCAGGTGAGTGAAATCTGCTCCATCCTGTGGAGTGCTACAAAAATAAAAATAAAAACAGAAGAGGACCGTGGAAAGAGTGATGGAGCAGAGGGAAGATGGACAGCGCATGATAAAAAATTTATTTTTTTTAAAAAGGTGAAAGGAAAGCAGCAGAAAAACTGAGTCTAGACAGACAAGGGAGTATGTGAGATGGATGAAAGAGAATATGGTGACATGGAGGGAGAGAGAGGGTTCGGGGGAACAAAACAGAAGAGGAAGTGGACAGGAAGACTAGTGGCGATGTGATTGCATTGCCTGTGCTGTGATAATGCGGCTGTAGATCCTCATGAAGGAAGAGGGAGGGAAGAGAGGGTAAATGTAGTAAAGAAATGAAGCAAATCATGCAGTGCCATCTAGTGAGTGAGTGAGTGACATGACATATGCAGTTATTTCTAGTCATCAAAGAATCATGAAAACATTTTCCAACATTGACAATAAAAGATGATTCTTTTGAGCACCAAATTACCATTTTTGGATGATTTCTGATGGATCATGTGACAGTGACTTGCTAAAAATTCAGCTTTGCCATCACTGAATCACGAATGAATAAAACTTTAAAATATATAAAAGTTGAAAACAGTTATTTCACAATATTACTGTTTTACTGCATTTTCGATAAAATATATGTCTTCTTTTAAAAACCTTACCAACCAATACAGTATTTATGATTTGTTATCTACGTGGAAAGAAGTCAATTTAATTTCTCTGTTTTGCCTTTTTGGCTGCATTTTTGACAGAAACGAATGAGTAATTTGAATATCCCATCTCAGCCGTGTTTCTTGCATTCATGCAGTGATCAGAACTTGCCTGAGCTGCAGTATGATGCATGAAAAATATATATGCATGCGAGTTATGCACATTTTAAATGGATTAAAACAGCAGTTCGTTTTATCACTTAAACTGTTACATTCAATTTTAAGAGGGCTGAGTCACCCGTGCTTCTGATGGGCCGCCACCGGAGCGGACGCCTTCAGACCGTCAGTGGCTAGACATGTGTGGCTGGTTCAGGTCGAAGAGATATATGAGAGGGGTGTGACAAAGAGACAGAGAGGGCTGGAGATTAGGCCATGAGATGACACACACGCTGTGTGAACACAAGAAATGCTGGCTTATCTCTGCACCTGATAAGAACACGCTCTTGTGTTTCCCCACATGACCTGCCTGAGTCACGCCTTCTGCTGTGTCGCATGTACATACAGTCTCTCTCTTTATCTCTCAGGTTCATGCCAGAGCCCAACTTGCCGCCACTGTTTGTTTATGAGAGTGAAGCTTCAGTGCCTGCTGGCGTTGACCCTGCCCAGGTTGTGGTGATTGACAGGCTGAGTGGCCAGTTGCCAGAGCTGCCGTCTGTGAAAAGGACAAGGCTAGTGGAGACGTATGGCATCCTGCAAGAGCACAGCTTCACACTGGTGGTGAGGAAGTCCACATTCAAGCTGTGCATGTTTGTTTTATGGCACACATTTCCATTGTTGGGGAATAACTTGTTACATGTAACAGAATTACGTAATTTAATTACAAAATAAATGTAACTAATCTGTTACAGTTACTGAGAAAAAATGTGTGATTAAATTACAGTTACTTATGAAAATGTTAACGATTACAAAGGGGGGTTGCATCTGAACATTTACATTTTAAATAGGGTAACCTATTGCATTTCCAAAGTAATTTTCCCAACTGCACATTTCCCATCAGGCACTCTAATCCTAATAATAATTCCAACTGCATTTTTACTTTGTCCAGTTTAAAGTGCTATGATTTTCCATTTTGTCTCAAAAAGAAAAATTATCATAACTTTTGCAAGTTTATTTCTCGTAACTGTCACAATCACTTCTTATAATTGTCATAATTGCAACTTTATTTCTTGTCACTATCTATCACTCTCTCACAATTACGACTGTTTCTCATTTTGGCTTCATATCACAATTACAGCTGTTTCTCATAATTGCAACTTTAATTCACAATTGGAACATAAATTAAAATAAAACATAAATTTAACATAAATTTAAATAAAATATGTTAAAGGTCCCATGGCATGAAAATTTCACTTTATGAGGTTTTTTAACATTAATATGAGTTCCCCTAGCCTGCCTATGGTCCCCCAGTGGCTAGAAATGGCGATAGGTGTAAACCGAGCCCTGGGTATCCTGCTTTGCCTTTGAGAAAATGAAAGCTCAGATGGCCCAATCTGGAATCTTCCCTTTATGTCGTAATACGGGGAAAGGTTACCTCCCCTTTCTCTGCTTTGCCCGCCCAGAGAATTTGGCCCGCCCATGAGAAAATGAGCTACTACCGTGTGAGGCGAGCGCAATATTTTTTTTTCCTCGAGAGACATCATTCTAATTATCTTAAATATCTCACAATGGCGACATTATTTCTCGTAATTGCAACTATTTCATAACTGTCACTTCCTTTTTTACAATGTGACTATTTCTTAAACTTTATCCCAAAATTGCCTTATTTTTTGCCTTATCTTTATCAATTGTCTTATTTTTTTATTCTGAGGTAGAAACAGGCTTCCATAGTTTTGGATAAATCTCATGATTTATTCTTTTTTTTACTTTTTTTTCATCATAGGTATTTAATATTAATTTAAAAGATTTAAATTCTACGATAATTACTCTATTTCAGAATGAAGACGGACTTATAGACTACTTTGAGAATGTTGTTCAGACGACCAAAGCAGAACCAAGGAAGGTGATTGGCTGGGTGATAAAAGAGCTGATGGGAAATCTGAATAGTCAGAATCTGAACGTCTCTCAGAGGTGAGCCAGCACTGAGAAGAGTCATTCAATAGCTGTGATACATCCAAAACATTGGAAAATAAATTAGAATAAATAATTCCAAGAGAAAAGGGAGACAGGGAGTGTGTCTTTGTGTGAGTGCTAGAGGCTTATTTCCAGGCTGTTTGTTTTATTCCTTCTCACCAACATTGTTTCCAGTCAGTAAGTAATAAATAATGGAAGCTGTGTTCACTTCATGCCGGGGGATAGGAGTGTTTTTCTGGGACTTCACCAGCTCAGTGATCAGAAACTGCCTCAATGATCACTTCTTGTTTTCTTAAGTTCACTAATATGTGAGTGCGGCCAAATTGTGTGAGCACACAGAAAGAAGCCATGTTTAACCCTTTCAGTAATGAGTTCTCCTGGGTCTTAATGTTTCTAATTCTTGTTCTCCGAGACAGTCTTTCTCACATCTCTTTCTGAGAGTGCAATCTGTTGTTTCTTTCTAATCTCTCCCTCTCTTTCTCAGTCCCATCTCTCCATGTGCTCTTGCTGAGCTGATCAGTCTTGTAGAATCTGGTCATATCTCATCTTCAACTGCCAAGCAAGTAAGTGAAAACAAACAAATCTGGAAAAAAACTTTAATTTGTGCTAATAATAATTAGTTTGCCAGAACAGTTGTCAGAAGCTATATTGTGTGAGGTTTTCCTTAAACCACAGGCCTGTTTTGTGTTTGTATGTGATGATTACAGGTTTTCCAGGAGATGTGGAAGGCTCCAGAGAAGACAGTGGGCCAGATAGTGAAGGAGCAGGATTTGTGGATGATAAATGACAAAGAGGAGCTACAAAAGATCTGTAAGAGGATTGTGGACAGTCACCCTGAGGAGGTAAATCCAAATGTTAATTCACCTTAAAAACTCAGTTTGTCTTTAAATGTTTTGAGCCAGCACAAATATGTAATATTATTACTAAATATAAAACTTTTAAACTATATTTATTTATTGTTTGTTTGTTTATAAAATCAACTGCTTGCCATCTTTGATCATTTATGCAATCATTTTTGGAAATTAACTTTTGTTGTTGCAGGTTCAGATTATCAGAGGGGGTAATAAGAAAGTACTGAACAAATTGATGGGTGAAGTTCAGAGAGAAACCAAAGGCAGAACTGACCCGGTCCAAATCAGAGCCATTCTAGAGAAAATGGTCTCATGAATTACCCAGCATGCCTCTTTATGGGTTAATGCTGTCTTCTGGACAAGCAACTTAATGGAGAAATGGAATTGTCATACATTTGTACAATTGTCTGTACAATTGTTCCAGAAGGGTGTCTACACTGTAAAATGTAGAGCTACACAGCCTGTTAATATTTACCGGTCTGATAAACAAATGTTTTGTGCATCAAGGCTGTGTTGTTTTATTTCTAAAGAGTTGAGGATCAGTTAAAGGGGTCATATGATGTTGCTAAAAAGAACATTATTTTGTGTATTTGGTGTAATGAAATGTGTTTATGCGGTTTAAGGTTCAAAAAAGCCTCTGAGACATTTATCACTCAGTGATCATTGATTCCGTAATAGTCAGCTCTTGTGAGAAAATCTTGTGTGTGCACAGAATCTCGTTGCGCTGCTTTAAGTTGTTTGCAGCTCTGTATGGATTTTCCATCAGACTTGGGTATTGTGGGATTATTCATCACTTTTAGACTTTTAGCAGGTCCGGCCAAGGTTGCCTGAAACTTCTGATGTTTAATCACCATTAGCCATTTACAGAACATTCCAGGTCTGCTGGAATATAGGGTCTGACAGGGGTTTCAGATAAATGCGATGTTTGTGTACTACTAAGACTTTTTATTCAGACCCAACATATTGAATTAAGACAACATAAAATATACATTTTCAAATCATATAACTTGATGATGCTTGGTAAAATACATACCAGTATTGTTTGAGTTATATGAGTAACTAGCGCCCTCTAGTGGATTGTGTTTTTTACATACAATTATGTCAAGACAAGCGAGTCATCTATGCTATTGGCTACCATACATTGAATTCCTGATGTTAGGTATTTTTTTTCCTTCTATGAAATGAAGTGCATTCTTGGAGGGATAGTTCCAAACCATTCCAAACTTGTCAAAAGATCTATAGGCAAATGTGTAAGTGAATAGATAAATCACAATGGTACCTTTAGAAAAACTTTACTGAAAATACACTGAAAAAATACCTAGTTTGAACAAAGCCCCTTTTGCTGAAAGGACTATCCGAGGAATAGTTAAATTAGGTCAACAGTGTCCATGAGTTAACATTCCCAAACACACAGGCACATCCCCAAAGCTGTACATGGAGTAGGCCAATATTAACACAGTAAATTACTGTGCCATTTGTTGCCAACCCAAAAGATCATAGTTAGAGTAGCATTATTTGGGTGTAGGCATTTCATTGACAATGTTAAGATGTTTCTTTAGTTATAACATTATCTATCGATCTATCTTTCTATCATACTTGTATGCATCCGTCTTTAATATTAACAAAATTCAACCCTGAAATTTACATCCAGAGCATCAGAACAGCCTAACAAGGAGAGAGAATTTGTTTGGCTCTTCTGTGACTAATTACAGATGCATCAGATACGAAGCTGTCAAAAAATTTAAAAAATATTGGTACATTAAGCAAGTGGCAGAAAAGGGATGTTCATTCCAGTTGCAGCACATTATTCACTCTTCATAACTTCAGAAGACTGACAATGTTACGGCCCACTCACTCATATGCCACTTCAAAGTTGTGTTAGTGGACAGGAGATATCTTTATTCAAGATGTCATGCCTTCATACATTTCTGACACAGAAGCTATTTTAATTTGACATACAAAAATGCTTAACAGTTTCCTATCTGAACAAAACAAGAGCAGGTGAAAAGATGAGCTGGTGACATTACTACAGATTCAGTATTTCCTTTTACAACCAACATACAGAACTATAGAGATGTAAATTTGAAGTATTGCTTACCACCAGTAAACGCAATTTAATATAGAATTTCTAATCTAGCTCTTGATTCCCCATATAAAGGTCATCTGGGGTACATAAAAATGCATATAAATATCTTTGGATTAACATGCTACATTGTGACCTCAGGATGTTTGGTAATTAAAATTGATTGACGAAAAAAAAGTCTTTCGGAACAATCAAAGCCAATTAATACATTTAAGGAAATTAATCGAATATGTGAACTATAAACATTTTTAAATATTACTTGTGAAATTCTAGTTAAAGCGTAATCGCTAATGTGTATAATCAATATGGTGCACTTGCAAATTTCATGTAACAATCAGTTTGTACTAAAAACAAATGTGTATTACAGAACAAGTTCATGTGTTTTGATATATAACATGGTAAAAATACTTCAAAATCAAGGCAACTTCTTTGATACTAAAGGGCACCATCTCTTTGTGGGTGTTTAGATACACTGGAATTGCTTATCAACTGCTTTCTTGTACAAATGTAAAAAAAAAAAGATGTATGCAACTCTGATTGTGATCTCTCCGATCGTGTTTCAGCAAAATCAATGTCCTTCATGGCCATTTTCAGGGGCCATGCAAACAATGTCGTGAGGATTCAAGATAACACAAAGAAACAAAAATCTAAATACGAAGGGAATGTCTGTAAAAAGATACGATTTTATATCCCTCTACAATAGTTTTAAAACACTACATTTTAAAAGTTTGGGGTTGGTAAGATTTTTTTTATTTTTTTGAAAGAAGTCTCTAATGCTCATCAAGGTTTCATTTATTTGATAAAATTACAGTTAAAACAGTAATATTGTGAAATATTGCTATTTAAAATACCTTTTCTGTTTTAATGCAAATTACAAAATGTAATTTACTTCTGTGATGGCAAAGCCAAATTTTCAGCTACATTTCCATATTATCCATATTAAAAGCAGTTGTGCTGATTAAAATGTTTGTGGAAACTGATGCATTTTTCATGAATAAGTTCAAAAGAACTATTTATTTGATAGGGTAAAAACTTTTACATTTTTACAAAAACTGTCACTTTTGATCAATTTATAGTGTCCTTCCTGGATAAAAGTATTTCTTTCTTTATAAATATATAAAACAAAAACGTACTAACCTTAAACGTTTGAACAGTAGTGTATATCTTACCCCATTAAAGAAAGGCACCTCATCCTAATTAACAAGCATGTGTGCTGCTAGTTTCAAACATGTTCATTAACAACTCATGTGCTGTATAGACATTGTGAAAGTTAATATCAGTGATGCTCTACATAGAACCAGAACGACTGTGTAAGAATTGTTTCTCAAAGTGAGAGGAAATCCAGCAATCCTACAGACAAGTTGTATAAAATGGCCAAGTGACCAGGTTTACAAAGTATGCTTACTGTATATAAAACTGTAAAGACAATGTTGAAAATTAAGGACTAAAGGAATAGGCACTATCAATCAGTATAAGGCCATCATGGGAACATTCCAGCAAAAAGACATCAGCAGCACTATACAGTCTGTAGAGAATCTGGTCCTCAAATGTTATTAATATGTAATGCCTCCTCACCTCTTGCTCAATGGCTGTATGGCCATCACCATTTAGTTTAGGCCTGAAATTTCAGTTAAGACATCCAGCATTTTGTGTCCCGAAGCCAACTTTATGAAATGAAGACAAATCAATGACTGTTTTATGGCAGGTTTGGTATGCATAATCAAATGATGGAAGTTTCAATGATTGTTCACACAACAGACAAAAACATGCATGAAAGAACCCCCCATCAAAAATATCCAAAAAAGAGAAAAGTCAGAAAAACATTATTTTAGAGTCTTTCAATAAGAACTAAAAATCATTCAAAATGTCAGTTCAAAAGTTTCCTGGAAACATTAACAACAGACATAAAAACAGAATCAAAGGCTACTGCTCCGTGGGAAGATGAGCAAGGATGGAGTGCTCTTGTGCAAAGGCTGCTAGCTCTTTCAGGAACTCGGTGAAAAGAACTGTGGCATATATCTCAGTTTGGTTTAAGGGAACCACAGTTTTGGGTTGGATATTCGGTTTCGTCTTGATTCTGTCTGCTTCAGAACTATGGAACCAATCTCCATTCTGTGGACTTTGAGAGTCTAGGTAGAAATGGAAAAAACAAGTCATTGTACAATATATAAACATTGTCTTAGAAATTATTACAATGTAGTTTATTCAAACTGAACAAGTCAAAAAAAAAAAAGATGATGAAACAGTTTATACTGCTAAGGGAAAAACAGTAGCTATGCAACCCTCAAACTGAAAAATGACTTCAAAGTTATTTGACTGAATTTAATTGATTTGATATTGATTTACACACTCGGTTTAACTCAAAATATAAACAGTTTCTTCCAACAGTTCTATTATGTACTGTACTATATTATATTATTATATTATACAGTTTGAGATTGGTAAGATTGTTAAATGATTTTGAAAGAAGTATCCTATGCTTGCCAAGGTTGCATTTTTGGATCAAAAATATATATTTTTTGAACAGATATTTTAAACAGTAATTTATTCCTGTGATGGCAAAGCTGAATTTTCAGCATCATTACTCGTCTTCAGTGTCACATGATCCTTCAGAAATAATTCTAATATGCTTATTTTGTGCTCTAGAAACATTTCCTATTATCAACAAACAGTTATGAAAACTGTTGTACTGCTTATTTTTTTTTACTTTTTTTTACAGGATTTTTTTTGTATTTAAATGCTTCCTTGCCAAATATTATTAGAAGTATTCAAAGTAATTTTTAAAAATCCTACTGATGAACTTTTGAGTATTATATTATATTATATTATATTATATTATATATTACTTCAGAAAACAATTTGCTGACAAACTGCAGGAGCACAGAATCACTGCAGGTCATGTTTATGAAATACCCACATATTGATCATTTTTATTTTGTGTAGTAAAACAGTTTTGTGTTTATTAAATCATAAAACAACATGACTGAAAGGATATGAATCTACTCCGACCTCTTAGTGAACTCTCCCTGGCCAATAAGCAGTGCTGGGCAGCTGTGAGAAGCTCAGGGAAGTCTTTATTATTCGCTGACCACTGTTCTGTCTGGTTCTTCACTGAGGCCAGTACCTTTAAAATCAAGAAAGGCAAGAAGGGAGAGTGAAATTAATGAATGAACAGATTCCATATTCTCCCATATCCACACCAGGTATTAAGATCAATTTCAGGTGATACATTACAAGTTGACAGTACTATATACAGGTGTAAACAGGGTCCAAAAGAAATTGTGATTGGATTACCCAAACCACTACATGGAATATCTTCAGTATGTCTGTAATCAACATACTGTGACTCCAGTAAGGTACTTCTTTGAAATAACTGCGACTTCTACTTGAAACATTATATTTGTATAGTAAATTTAAGAAAAAAGATGCACTTCTTTAGAATTTTTTGTGCTTTATTAACAACAGTCAGAGACCCTCCCCTTGAAATCCAATCCCAATGTCAAAAACAGGTGTAAAGGTCTGTTCACACCAAGACAAATGTTCACAACAAATATTTGGCACAATAAACATTTTATTTTTAATAAATAGGCTCTGTTAAAATGTCTATTCAGACCAATAAGAACATTCACAAGACTTTTCTTTTGTTTTTTCCATAGCACTGCAAAAAACCTGGCTAGCCAATAAGATTTGTCCTTTTGGTCACAAGCTCAGAGCTGCTACCATTACATTCAAGTGTGCCACACACATCCTGAAAAGTTTTTATCACCCCTGTTCATAAACCCCACCCTCTCCGTGGAAACACAAAGGACGTGAGCCAAACTAAAAAAGTACACTTCAAATAAATTTTGCCCAAAGATGTTTCTGTCATTTTAATATTTCGTATCATGCTTGGGTATGTTCAAGGGTTTTCTATTAAGTTTGGTTTCAGTTAGTTATTTGATGTTATAAAAATGTGATGTGGCATCATGATTGTGTGCCTGTGATTGAGTCTGTGGAAGTATGGGCAGAACATTGATACCACAGCTCCATTTTCAGATCACTACAGCACATAATCTGGTTGTAAATTATGCCATCATTTACTTTTTGACTTCCTATCATGACAAGCAGGTGTCAGAAATGGAAAAAAAAAAAAAAAAGCACACCGCTGCTTGTATGTCTGCTTTTCCATAAGCACCACCTACTGTCAGAGACTGAACTTGCATTTTCATTCATTTTGTCTATTATTTTTTCCCACATTGGTCTGAATAGACAAATCACATGCGAAAACCAACGTTGTGACAAACATACAGGTTGGTTTGACAAGGTCAAGGCTTTGTGTGAAAGCACATCTTTGTGTGTATTGATACACAATTAACCAACAGATCTAACACATGCCTCTCAAAGACATACTGATGAATGTGGAGAAAGCATGGGTTTTCACAATTGCCCCATGTAATGATATGAAACAAGAAGTATAATTCAGCTAATTTACCTGTTCACAAATTAAACTTTACTGAATAACGTATCAGACAGCAAGATGATCATGTTGCTTTTACGCTGACAAAGGGGAAGTATTGAGTACAAAACCTTGCTGTGCCGCTGTGTGATGTGCCACTGATGTTATTTTAGCAGGTTTGTGTGTCTGTATAATATTAGAGTTATAGACACAAAGGCTACATTCATACCACAGCCGAATGTGACCCAAATCCATTTTTTATCCCCCAAATCCTTGGCAAAGTTCACATGAGCTCTTAAATGTGCCCCACATTAAACATTCGTCTAAACAGTTGACATTTCTCAAATGACCTGCATACATAAAGTGCTCAAAATATCAGCCATGTTAATCAGAGTTTAAGAAATGTAGGCTAAAGAAATAGTACTGAACCTGATGTTTAATGGAGGCCAGTGTGATATCACAGTTTTGGCATTTTGTGGTCTAATTTTCTTCGTTTTTAAACTCACATTAAGCATGCAGTGACAATGAATATTGAGTTAGTATGATTTAAAACTACATTCATTCAGTAGATCAGATACTGCATGCACTTCAGTACCTGGTATAGTGAGCGGACACTAGGCTGGAACACCATGTTTGTGTTGAGAAGGAAGGAGCGCAGCAGGGGCTGAGGGTAAGCAGCTAACTGGGCCAGGATGCCAGTCAGAAGCAAGTTCACATGGAGAGAATTACTTGGCATGTTTTCTAGGCGAGACAGCAGTACACTCAGAAACGGCCCTGAGAAAGACAAGAGTGAAACCTAAATATTAGTTAAAGTGTAAATAATAACTATACAAAACAAATGAGCCAGAACAACACACACCCAAATATCATACTGAACATTAAACTGAAACTAACACTAAACGATTCCAAAACTTTGCATAGTATTTCATGGGGGCCAAAACTGAGGTCAAACTTCATGAAATACAGTGTCACATAATTCAATTCAGTGCACAATTTGCCATGCACATGTACAATGATCGTTTATGGTTTCTAGATGCCACTTGTTGAGTTAAACGTCATATTACTGCTGCAATTTTTATTATATCATACAACTTAATGTTTTATACACTTTTTTAATGAGCAGGCAGTATACACTAATGCACACTCGTTATTGAGGTGCATTATGGCATTGAATCAGTGCATAATATACCCTATACTTTCGATCATCACTCCAAATGACTGTCACTTTAAATATAATATATAAATGCACAATATATAAATGAGTGTATGAAGAATACTGTGAAATAATTTAAATAATTTAGCAAAATAAAATGTTTTCTGACCTGTAAAAGGTACAGCATGCCCCCTGCTCCCACTGCGGGGTTTGGTCCCAAAAGGAGATGATAACTTTTCTGCCTCTGGTGTCTCTGGGGAGAAAGAGTTAAAGTCAATCTCATCTTCCTCCTCATCCATGAGGTCTGTAGGACTCTTGAGTTCACTGTCTGTTTTTGCTGGACTGTGCTGTGCACCCAGAGTCCTTATGAGTTCCTCATACTGGGCCATAAGGTCCTCCCCTTCCAGTGACTTATGGTCTGATTGGGACCCTCTCTTTTTACTGTCCATTTCATCTAATGGGGAGCTCAAGCCATTGCTCATTGAGGATTCTGAATTTGTAGTCTTTTGATCAGTTACTGGTTCATCTAACACCTCCTGCTTTGCTGCTTCTATAGGTTTGGATGAGGCATGATAGCTATTACCAGAGTCATGAGCATCCTTCTGAGCTACCAGGTCATAGACCATAACATCATTCTGGAACTCAGACTCTTCAATGTAAGAGCCCTTCACAATCATAATAGCAGTTCTCCGCAGTTCTTGAATGTGTTTTGGGGGCTCGTCCGGGATGGGGAGAGTCTCCTGATCTTCCTCTGGTTGCAGTTGTGTAGGACAAGCATCATAACTATCATCCCACTCCAGCTCCAGCAATCCGGGAGTAGCAGTGAGATCTTTGAGGGGTGGACCGGAGCGATGCATTTGATTTGGGGTTTTCCTGCTGGTAACTGGTTGCCGAGTCCTACCTGCTTCTTCCAAGGTACTGCGCTGGTATTCTTCTGGAGGAGGGTTCTCACCATCATAAGGGGCCGACCACACACGGCATGCTCGCATACAGTAACTGATGCTGTTTTGTGCATCGTACAAGTAGTGCAGGTAACTGACATCCAGGTAGATCTCTGAGCCAATGACACAGGAGTTACCACAGTCATCCTCCTCTGAGAGGACCTCGTTTGATTCTAGAGGAAAATGTACAAGCAATATTAAATCAGTTACTAATGCACTTCTCATTATATTTCATGTCCCCTTTTTCAAAAAAAGTATTGCTCTGGAATTTGTATCAGCTTGTAAATACTTTAATAACAGGCACAGACATAAGTGGATTATATAGTCTGGAATGAAGAAATTAAGTTGATGCCGGCACTAGTGAAGTTGCAGATTTAATCCAGAAGACGGAAGTCACTGAGACATGAATAACATTTCAGTCTGCAGACTCGAGTCCACTAATCTAAAGTTTGATCTTAGTCATTAAACCTTCAGTGCATGATTTTGTGGAGACCAACAAAAAAGATAAAGTAATTTTGCCTCACTTTTAATATTAAAACCTAGAAATCTTTGAAAAAACAACAACACTTTTTTCCCTTCTGCATCCAGTCAAGGGTTTGCAATTCTGGAGAGCCAATGACCTGGAGAGTTTAGTGCCAACTTGGCCCAACACACTTGCCTGGAAGTTTCTAAACATCCTGAAGACCTTGATTAGCCAGTCTAGATCCGTTTAATTGGGGTTGCAACTAAACTCTGCAGGACAGTGGCCCTCCAGGAATAAAACTGGACACCCCTGATCTATGTCCTTACAAGATTTTAGTTTTCAGTGTAGGTCAAAAATTTATACATTTTGTTATTACAATGACACTTCATGCACAATGCAAATCAAAACTACATAAAATAGTACACTCTTCCACAGGAAGTAAAGGAACTACATTATACCCATAGTTCCTATATGGGAGCCATCAGTGCCTTTTGACCACAGGATAGAGTCCAGTTGCCTGAGTGGAGGGGGGATGACCTCTGGAGAACAGCAGGAGGGTGTAAGGGCTAGAAACTTGGCGGCCGATACAGAGTAAAAGTCTCTTTCTCTCAGGACTCTACGCTGACTCAACATCATGTGGTTACAGGGGATTAGGTACCTGGCGGAGAAGGAGAGACCACACATATAGTGCCACAAGAAAGATAGCTAAGCACCAACACTATGAGTCAATATTTAACATGCGTATGATGCATATCTCATCAGAAATACAACAAATAAGTAAATAAACTGAATAGTCTGCACAAATATACTCACTTGAATACCAACTGGAGCATGACATCCTCACAATACAAGCCAATGAGAGTGCGGAACAGGGCCAGCGATACAGTGCCAAGCTGGAACAAAAGCACAGCCTATAAAAACACACTACAACAAAACACAACAACTTAATAAAGACACTGCATGTTTTAAACAATAAAACTGGCATTAACTGGTTTAAATAGTTTTATGTTAATATTGATTAAAATAAAGCTGACTATTGTGTCTAAGAGGATTCTTAAGACTCAGTGCTGTAGGGTGTTCGGTTTGAATACACATGCAAACTAATATTTGAGTTCAAATATTAGTCTAATTTAATAGAAAGAGCCTGCAATCTACCTTCATTCTTACATCTAATCTACCAACCACTTCTTAATTTGTGCAGTGCGTCTTCACCCTTTAGTGAAGTTTAGTAGTACAGCATTGTTATCAACAGTAGTTCCGTATAGGGCCTGATGGTATAGCTAAATAAAATTAATTTCAATATTTGTGTTAATTTTGATGATATTCAATATGTATTTCAATATTTTTGCATTTTCTCTGGAATAATTTAAAATTGTGATTTTGTTGTTTCCCCTGAAAAAGACATGATCTATATAGAACAGCTATTGTTACAAAGTACATAAAAAAAATTTGTACAAATTCAATACAGATATATTTTACAGTATTTTCTCATACAGTATGAGATTTTTTTGGCCAATCCGTTGTTATGGTTACTATCAATCATGGCAGTTTGGGATTCAACCCCACATTTAAAAATGGTTGTCAATCCAGAAACTTTGCAGTGTTTAGTTATTTTCATGAAAAATGAAACTTTTATTCATATTGTGAATATGTTATATACAGGAAGTACAAATACTCCCATTACAATCAATGAAGCTGACTTCACTGCACAATAAACCTCTTATTATTATCATCATGTTTACACTTTGCTGGATATAGTGAAAGGATTTTCAAGTGTGCAGAACTCCATGATTCTATAAGGTTGTGCAAACCAAAAACTCGAAATAAAAACACGGTGTAAATTGAAACCCGTGATGCTCTTCACAGTGCACACACATAAATATGCACAGGAGAGTTTAAAAGCAGTTGAACCATCCCTTTGATGTGGCCATAATTATGAGGAGAAAAAGGAAAGTGAAACTGGCTCATTGTCTTTTGAAAATTAACCTAAACTTTTAACATTATCACAACATTAACAGTATTCCCTAATTTTATTTTGTATCAACCAGCACTAGTTCAGCACTGGCCTGTTCTCAAGTAAGTACTGCTTTTTGAGATTTAATTGGCTGCTTTTTTTATGTAATTGGCTGCCAGTCAGGATGAAATTGTGGTTACCTGAAAGGGAGTGTTGATGCGGCTGACTAGTGTGTCCAAAATGTGTACATTGTCATGGCGATGGAGCAGGATGAAGCTTAGGAAGGTGTGCAGCAATGCAGGTTCAGAAACGCTGCGTATGAAGAGGTCCAGATATGCTGTTGTGGTCATCACCTCTTCAAGTGTCAACTACAAAAAAAAAAAAAGTTGCTTAAAATCAAATCTTACTGATATCAGCTTTCAGATCTAGGAAGAAAACGGCTTATGGCCCACTAACCTTGTGTAATGCTGGTGCTAGAACAGGGACCAGAAAACCATTATGAATGTAGCCAACCAGCTGGTCTCTGATGGAAGGATGGGCCACCTACACACAAAGCAAAGCTAAAATTAAATGATTTCACACTGCCTAAATGTATTTTTACTTCCTTTCATCTACTGGGCATATAAAGATAAGGATACTACAATAATGTTTATTTATAGCTCAACCTTTGTCTCCTGACATAAGACTTCCAGAAGAACGTTTGCAAAACAAGCAGAGGAAGTTTGCATGTGATTGTAAAATGATACATTGCTTGCCATAAACCAGGGGTGTCCAATCCTGTTTCTGGAGGGACACTGTCCAGCAGAATTTAGCTATAGTCCAAATTAAACACACCTGAACAACCCAATTAAGGTCTTCAGGATCACCAGAAACATCCTGGCAGGTGTACAGGAGCTAAACTCTTTAAGAAAGTGGCCCTCTAGGAGCTGGACTGGACACCTCGTGCTATAGATAAAACACAAGTGCAGTAGAAATGAAGTAGCACTAGCACACACCTGTATGACAGCATTGCAGAACTCCAAGGAGTTAAGAAATTGCACAAGAGCAGGCAGCTGCTGCCAGTCCTCACGGTGCAGACAGTGCCACTCTTCACTGGGTACATCTAACTTGGTAGGCAAAGATGAGTAAAGCCCACTCAGACCTGTAGCCAAAACCTTCATCAAAAAATAAATAAATAAATAAATAAAATTAACCAATTAATTCAAAATACACTTGTGAACACTTCAATAAAGACAATCATTATGTAATAGCACAACAATCTTTAGTTGCATGCTCCCTGGCTTTATTCACTGGCAGATGAATGTTAGGTCAGAAAAGGCTGAGAGTGCATGTAAGGCTGAGAATCAGACTCTATTGAAGCTGAGGGTGATGTCATCTCAGTAAGAAGGGTACTCATCCATGGTGTAACAGATTATGCAATTATCTCTAATGACTTTACATAAGCACATACTGTGCTGCTGGATGCCCACGGTGGCACGTATTTGAAAGGAAAATTTGATAATATTCAGAAACAATCCATGCATTCACTAAAGATTTAACCAGTTTAACTGTCCTGTTGGCTTCACTGACTGTGGATTTCATTGCAATTTCATAAACAGCCAGATAAGATTACTCAAAAGTGTTATTCGTGATCATTATAACTGGAGGCTATAAATGTCATATTTCTTCAGGGTTTGCTAGTTCATATAATGATGATGATGTACATCAGTTGTACATTCAATTCCTGTTTTGTTTGTTTTTAGTTTGTTCTGTCCCATTTAACACAAGTTGGCCAATAAGTTTTTTGTTTTTTTTTAATGGGTGAAGAGCAAAAAAAATGGCCAGTTATAAAAATCTATAATAGTTTGTCTAAAAAGTTAAAAATAAAACACTACAAAAAATAAAACCAACCGTTTTATATGTTCACGACATCCATATTCATTTTGGGATTTACTAAAGTTTACATTTAACAGTGTTATTAAATGTTTTGATTTTTTCAAAGATTAACTTCATGTAAACGCAATATGATGGCAAAGTAACCTAAATGTAAAAATAGGGCTAATAGGCATGCACAATTAAATATCCAATATGAACCATATATAGTACCATATTAAATTACACTGGGATTCAATACAGTATTTTAAACGGGTGAAATGGGAATGTAAGTCAAATAGAAATTCCGTTTTATGCTCTCAACACTTCAGAAAGCACCATGATCTATAAAGACTATTTAATTAGATAGTAATTTAAGCAATGCACAGCAATAAAGTAAGCCCAATGCTGCAGGAACTTTGGTAATCCAAGTACAGAATCCATGTAGGTTGAAAAAAAGAGAAAGATAAATAGAGAAAGAGTATAAATAAAAGAGGAAGATATACTATAATAGACTCATACCGGACAGAAATAGGTGTTCTCTGCGATGTGTTTAGCCACAACATGGTTCTCAGCAGAAAGAGCCATGATAAGCAGAAGCGCATCTCTGGCCTGCTGTCCGACTGACCCTTCCCTGTGTATGAAAGGGATGAGTAGGGAGAAGATAAGGAAATTAGCAGCTCCTTGGTCCTCACTCGTATGGAAAAAAAGCTCCAGGACTGAAGGGTCTTTAGCCAGAACACAGCACAGCTGGTTCAGGAGCAGCACAAGCTCTGTCTCCACAGCAGAGGAGCTTGGACCCGATGGGGAGCCGGAGCAGGACGACAAGAGCATCATCAAAGGCTTGAGCACTGGTTTATGATGAAGTAATGGCTGCCTGGCTTGTCCAATCAGCATCTCATACATCTTCAGTTGCTCTAATTTCATTTCATCTGTGAACTCTCGCCTCAGGCTCCAGATAAACAGTCTCTCCAACACGTTCTCCATCACCACAAACTCCAGGATGGGCCCCATGGCTCCATTTTGACCACACTCCTCCTCCATGAGGAGGAAGAGCATGTGTTCTACATAGTTCTGCACAGCGCTGGCCTCATCGCCAGGAACTGGACCGAAACGGAAGCTGCCGAGTCCTCCACCCCCACCAAGACCATGACCTCCACCCAGACCACCAACATTACTGCGCAATGGGTCATGCTTCTCTAGAATCTTCACCACCTGAGAAAATGTCAAGAGATCAGAGGTCATTCACACTGGAGAGTATAGCCAAAGGGATTTTATCCCACTATAGCAAAAAGTTTTCTCTTTACAGTATGAAGTCACTAAAAATGACTTTATAAATGACTTTCAAAAAATTTAAATAATACAAATATAAAAAAAATAAAAAGTAAAAACAAATGTAAAAAATAATAATTACAATAAAAATTTTATTATAAAAAATTAATAAATATTTACACTGGGATATTGTGATGTAGCAGGAACACATATGTGACCCTGGACCACAAAACCAGTCATAAGGGTCAATTTTTTGAAATTGAGATTTATACATCACATGAAAGCTGAATAAATAAGCTTTCAATTGGTGTATGGTTTGTTAGGATAGGACAATATTTGGCCGAGATACAACTATTTGAAAATCTGGAATCTGAGGGTGCAAAAAAATCTAAATATTGAGAAAATCACCTTTAAAGTTTTCCCAATTAAGTTCTTAGCAATGCATATTACTAATCAAAAATTACGTTTTGATATATTTATGGTAGGAAATGTACAAAATATCTTCATGGAACATGATCTTTACTTAATATCCTAATGATTTTTGGCATTAAAGAAAAATGGATAATTTTGACCCATACAATGTATTGTTGGCTATTGCTACAAATATACCTGCGCTACTTATGACTGGTTTTGTGCTCCAGGATTACATATAATCTATTTCATGCAAATTAGTAGCTGAAACAACTGCAACAATGAGCCCTCTGTCCTGGTGCTGATCTATTCCATCATGACAAAACTCCCAGTCAAGGGTGTATCAAACTGAGATTTGGTTATTACCAGAGCAAAAGGAATAACCTGAAGGCTCCAGGAAGAGGAAGTGCAAGCAAGGCCAAATGGCATATTGCTCTTAACAAAGTGTACCATTCATCAATGCAAACTAAGCAGGAAGGGTTGAAAGAGTGAAAGTGTTAACGGCATCTCAGATTTGTAGAATATTTTAGTACTTCGTTGGATAAGTTAACAATAATACTAGTTTGCTTTCAGAAAACTACCCTAATTTCTGTCTTTAGAGTTTATCTAATGGCCTGAACTCATCTTCTGTACCCAAACAATGCCTCTATGTTCTGGAGCATTCTGCTGAATCAACAGAAGAGGTCCAGAGCCTTATTCACAATGTAACACCAATGGGATAGTCTGTTCTAGGGCCAGTTCAGGATTTTAAAAGCTTACAAAATGTACTTATTATTTTAATGATCAGAAACATAATATTTCATTATATATAATATGTAAATATCTTTTATTTGTAAATTATTAGTTTGTTTCATCATAAAGCCTTATATAAAATAAACTTCATACATAATAAACAGAAAATAACACTACTCATAAGATTTGGTTTGTACACCTGAGGTGAAACAACACTTTTTGAAAGTTAATCTTTTCACTGAAAAACTAATTAATTTGCGGATGAGGAAAAACAGTATATATCCACAACAAATAACAAGTATCAAGCAGGTTGTAAAGCAGGTAGTAACGGTTTATGTTAATTCCCCACAATGAGCATTGAGCAAGTTTTTCTATTTTGCCAACAGTAGTATCATGCATACTTTAAACAGTAGAGAAATGGCATTTAAAAACAGCACATGAGGAAAGACGATAATAGAAAAAATATTACATACCTGTGCCCAGTGGTTTTTGAACACGATCATGCATGTTTCAGGGTCCACTCCTTTCAGGACCAGTGACTGGCCACCTTGAGTCCCATTGGCAACCATGGATGTCATTGTTGTGCTCTCACAGCAGGACTAAACCATCATGAGTGGTGGAGTGGATGCCGAATTCAAACAAACATGGAAAACTGCACGGTAGCATTAGACACTGACAACCTGCATATAAACACAGAAAAGGCTGATTTAAAAAAAAAAAAAAGTATTAAAAAAATTAAGTGTACAGTCTAAATAAATCTGAACTGACAAGTATATAGTACATGTAAATAAAAGTATATATAAATAAATATCCTGTGAGAAGAAATACTGGCACAGCACAAACCAAGCACTAACAATAAGAGAACAGTTAAGTTGCGGTCTGTTTTAAATGTGCATCACTATTTCAGAGGCTGTCTTGGCAACAGCACTGTGTCATCTTTAGAAAATCAAAGCCTTTCAAGCAGGATTTGCTGCGATAATGTGGCTGCCTAAACATAACGCGAAAGAATGAACTCAGCTGCCATCACTTAAAGATGCTAATTAACAGCATGTGGATGTGAGCTTTGTGTGTTATGCAATATCATACAGTACATGTTGCGTCTTATGTAATGCTTCCTAAAATAAAGAAATGTAGCAGTACTGCATAGCTTGCTCTCTACTGTATATGCAGAGCTATTTTTATCAAATCAATAAAGAGACCCACAGCCTTAAGCATTTAGATAACAGCTATTGGCTTAAACCAAATGTGTGTGCAAGCACCAGTGATTATAGATGGATACAAAGATACTCTCTGTCTCCTCTCAAAAATGTGTGTGGGGAGTATAAGCTATAGTTTCTGTGGTGTGTGTGTTAAGTCTAAAGGATGAGCAAAGGCAACAACAATGGCATTCTCCACAATCCATGTGGTCTGAAGGCTTCCTTTATCTGCGCGTTTAAAAAAAGTCACACTTCGCAGAATGCATTGTAAAAATCATAAAATTATGCAATAACCAAAAAAAATTATTTTGGATATATTTTTGCACACTAGGCATTCCCTCAAATGTCATGAGATGCATGTTGGGATGCCGTTTAAACAGTATTCAAAGGTTCCTCAAGTAGGCTTTTTTCTGTCATTCACTGAAGCCTTTAGATGAACATTTGATTTGATGTTGACCAATATTGTTTTATATCGATCAAAACCATTATTTTTATGCAGATACAGTTTTACTACAATAAATAAATACTATAAATAAAATACTAATAAACTACTATACTATAAATAAAATACTAACACTACAATAAAAACATAACATAAAATGCAAATGTTATTTTCATTATTCTTTGTCTTAATAATAATAATAATAATGGTCAAAAGGTTTTAAGAGGTGTTCTCTATCTCAGCTTTAGCATGTATAAATCTCTACAACCAGGACCCTAAATGAGTGCATCACACACACACACACACACACACCATACGTTGTGTTTCCATGTTTTATGGGGACATTCCATAGGCGTAATGGTTTTTATACTGTACAAACTGTATTTTCTATCACCCTACACCTAAACCTACCCCTCACAGGAAACTTTCTGCATTTTTAGATTTTCAAAAAACTTCATTCTGTATGATTTATACGTTTGTTTCCTCATGGGCCCTCAAAAATTTCCCCACAAGGTCAAAATTTACTGGTATTAAAATCCTTGTGGGGACATTGGTCCCCGTAACGTGATAAATACCAGGTATACACACACACACACACACACACACCACAACTGAATTTGCCATGTGAATCTTTACACAATACTGAACAGCCAATCAGTAGGCAGAAACTACTGACCGCGCCTGAATTTAGAGCGAATCATAGCAGTAAGCTCAGTTTGAAACACAAATGTGACAGAAATAGAGATACATATGTTTTTGGTTACACGTGGGGGCCGTTCACTCTCATTAAAACACAGAAATCCAGAGGAAAGACCATCAGAATGGATTTTGAATTCCTACCTACCTCATCCAGACCACTGCTGAAAGTTGCTGCTGGAGACACGGTATTTCGTATGGCAGAAAACATTCGCATCTTCAGAGGGCTCAGGAGCTCTTCTGAGACATGCAGATTGAGATCTAGTCAACGCAGGTTCTGAAAAAAAAGAAAAAAAAAAATGGGAAGAACAGCTTAGCTGTTAATGAGAGCAGTGTGAGTGAGACGATCAGGGCCAGGAAATGACTAGATGGATCAGAGCAGTGACAAAGAGGTTTAGAATGGTACTGCAGAAGAGCGGGAATGAGAAGGAGGAAGACTCGAGAAGAGGAGGTGGGAATTCAGAAACGCAGAGAGGGGGAGAAGGGGATAGAGAAAACTTCTGTCTGTGAAAACCTCCAAGTGAAACTGCAACAAATCTGAAATAAAGCTACTCTAAAACCTCATTCAATAAAGGGACAGACACACAGAGCATGAAAATACTGAACCCATGAGCCACTGCAGCTAGAGGAATTGTGGTTAAACTGCTGCGAATACATTTTTCCTTGAAGGAGACCTTTGTCAAGACCAGCCCTGCAAATTTAAATATATCTTTTTTTTAAACCACATTTATAAATATAAAATGTATACATTTATGATATCAGAAAATAATTATTTTTAAAAAATTGCTGTCGTTTTGAACTTTCTATTCATCAAAGAATCCTTAAAAAAATATTTGTCGGTCGGTTGCTTTGATGAATAGAAAGTTCAAAACGATAGCATTTATTTTAAATCACAAAAATGTATACTGCTTTCCACACCATTAATTGATGCTTGAGCACCATATCAGTCCACCATATAAATCAGCATATCAGAATGATTTCTGAAGAATCATGTGACACTGAAGACTGGAGTAACAGCTGCTTAAAATTCAGCTTTGCTATCACAAGAATAAATTACAAATGTAAAATATATCTCAAAAGATATTTCAACAGTTATTTTAAATTGTAATAATATACTGTTTTTATTGTATATTTGATCAAATAAATGAAAATCTGGTGAGAATAACAAATTGACTTAATTTACTTAATTATATATAGCCACTTTTTATATAGCCACTCAATTATATAAAGTTACCCAGACCGTGTCAACACAGAAGGCTATTTTTTAATCATTCAATAAATAAAAAGTTATAAAAAAATAAAGATTTTAAAAAAATCTTCATATTGTCATACAAAAACTAAAATTGAATTTCTACCCAAGAGGTGTGTAGTCATTCAAATTTGCCTGGTTCAGGGTTGCAAAGGGGTGGAAAATCTCCACTAAATTTCTGGAAACTTTCCAACATTTTTCCAAAAAAAACGTTCCAGGACTTTTTGGAAACTTTCGGAAAGTTTCCAGAAGTTTACCAGAAATCTTCTGCTCCTTTGCAACCCTAGCCAGGTTGTCTAAAGCTCACTTAATTTTGCTGTAGCTCATTATCATGAAGTTATGATGCCTTGAAAGTTTCCTTACATGAAGCCTTCATACAAAACCACTGTCAGTTGAATCATTGATTGGGAAGCCAGGCAGCCATCTTGGGTTTCAGACACATACTGCAGCTGTGCATAACTGCACAAACAATGTACCAGTGTGTATCCATGACTGGTGGACAAGTGCATCAACTGTTAAGCATATGAACCTGGCAATTCAGCAGCATTATGGACTTTTACTGAGCGATCCAGTTGACTAGACACAAAAAACATTCAACGATATTGTCTGAATGCTGTGAGTAAAAGGAGCTTCAGATAAAACATTTTAAGATCACTTAATGTACTGCAACAAAGGCAGCATTCGTTGCCAGATCTCACAGCAATGCCTGGACTCAAAAACATCTGAGGAGGTCTAGATGAATTGCGCTCACAGGAAATGGCCAGGGTAAGTGTTCTGTTATCAGAAAAATGTGACCCAAATTACGCATATGCTCATTAATCAGTGTGAGAGGGGTGGACAGAGAAAACCTCTGGAGAGGAAACTACACTGGATTCTTGATCTTGTTCTACTTCTTCAAAGAGATCAGTGGAGATACTGGGACAAATCTGGGACAGGGCCTTTCTACAGATATTAGGGAAATGACTTTCCTGACTGAGCGGCACAGATGTCTTATCTGGGTGCACGAGAATGAAGTCACCCATGAGCACACTGGATCTGTGTTTACCTCAGAGTAACCACACTTATCCAATTAAGCTCATTTAGTTAATTATGTTAATTCAATACTTGCTGCTTCCTGAGAAATTACAAACCTCAGCAAGAATATTTATGGTAAAGATATCATTTAAAAAGACAGTCTCACAACACATCTCCATTATGGCCCGTTTAGAACTGAGAAGCTGATTTTTATCTGAGCACCAATGCTTGTCACATCATATCACATCAAAAGTAGGCCTGAAATGACATCACCCTTTAAATGTCACGTCACACCATTGAAAAACCAGTTCCATGTTTTTGGAGTCACACCAAAACTCACAGGGCCTCATAAGTGCACCTGTTCACATACATAAAAAAAATCCAAACGGTTTTCAAAGTTTAACGACTGAGAAAAGGTAGTTTCCTTTCTTTTTTTTACAAGGTCATTACTTTAGAAAGTAATGTGATACTGGTCAGGGCTGGACTATTTGCTTGGAGTCCCTTTGTGATTGACTCTCCTTTGAGAATGGGTTGGGTTTCATGCCCTGCAAGCCAAAGGGAGTGTCCTTGGCGCTTTTCATGCTGAAATATGGCTAGCCAGTCAATCCCACCCTATCACAGGGCTGTCATAACTTGTGTTGGAAATTGTTTTCTGTGCAGTCATCCACTAGCACTTGCCCAGCACATTCCACACCATATGTCCTACTGCCATATGTCAGATCAGTAGCTCAGAACTTTCATTTGAAGCGAGGTTGAAATGAGGTCAGTTAAATTAACAGCAGCATTTTTTTTTTTTTTTTAACAGAAAAATTCATTATGGACTCTTTAAAGTCATTACATTTTGACTTTATGGTTAAAAAATGAATTGAAATAAAGCATACTGGGTAAAAATCTATAAAATTATACTTTAGAATTCAATACTATAAGCAGTGTATAAAAGTATAGTGTATAAAAACACTAAACAGCTGAATTATAAAAACACTAAACAGCTGAATTAAATTTTTTGTCAAATGCAAATTAAGCATTACAAAATTATTAATGTACAGCATAAAAAATGGTTGTTCATTGAGATTTGCTAGAGATTACATTTAACAATTAGTGTTTTTAAAGATTAACTTAAATTAGTGTTAAGGCGGGCGTACACGGTGCGATTTTTGCTGTCGTACGAGCTCGCAGGTGATTTTTTTCTCTCGGGAGAAAATCGCAGATGCTCGCATGGTCGCGGTTCGTACCGTGTGAGAAGAATTACGGGCCGATCCGAGACGTTACGAGCACCTCCCGTCCTCCCGATAATTTTCAAAATGTCAAAAAAATCCGACCTTCAGAATCGCACCGTGTACGCCCGCCTTTAGATGATGGCAAATGTAATTAAATAAAAAGAGGTAAATTATAATATATATAATTAAATATTCAAAATCCAATAATACCATCATTAAAAATCCACTATGGCCCTATAACCAGTATGGTACCAATACATTATGAATCCCTATAAAATGGAAATACAATCCACCTTAAATAAAGCTAACTTTTTTTTTAAGCATTTTTATAAACAAGGATATTTAGCTCACTTTTGGCTCACTTTTCTATTCGAAGATTTACTGATCTACCACAATAATGTCTTTGAGTTATCTTCATTTCTCAGTAAATATTGAACTTAGTTAATTAGCATATTGTGTAATTCATTCACTAAAAAAAATATTTAAATGGACAATAACTCTAGTCATGAAAAAAAACAAAATAAAGAAAACATCTACATAAAAATAATGAATGATCGCATTACCAAGACAGTAATGTGTGGTTTTTGATCTCCTAGCATATGACTTTCATGATGGAAACACCTGGCCCTTGCTCTCTTTCTTTCTCTCTCTCGCTCTCTCTCATACACACACACACAAGCAGGCAGGCACGTACACATGAAGGACACTCATGCAAATCAAAGCAGGCATGTTTGTCATGATCAAGCGCTGTCTGAAGACACACAAGGGGAATTTAGTGGGAGTCCTGGTGCCCATGGTGACTGGGTGACGCGAGGGCTATCACAGTGACAGAGTCTACTGAAAAATTTACAACAGATGCAAAGAGGAGATGACTACAGCGTCAAGTACTGGTTCTGGTTTAGGTCCCAATTTCTGACCTGATGGTGAACGTACACATGAAAACATTTTTTTGCTACATCTGTCCCTGGCAATGCATTAAGATCTTCAAATGAATGCTTTTGATATTTATGCCAAAAGGCAGCAAATAACCTAGAACCTTATCATAATGTTATGGCCTGTGACGTTATACGCCTCTTTAGTAATGCTGAAGGTTTTACTGTACGCACGTGAGATGCAAACGTGCAGTATGTTTATACTATACACTCAGTTCCCTACCCAGCGTTCAAAGCACCTGATCTGCATAAATATTACACACCACCTGTCTCCATCCTGATTGGTGGAACTGCACATGCCTAGAGGGAACTTGGGACCAGTAACTATGGAGATATTCGCAATCCTAATGGTGGTACTTACAAACAGGGAAGCGTGTTGGGAAAACAACGGGTTTACATAATGCAAGAACCTATGCAAATATGGTATGCCTGCATGTTTCCATACCAAAACATGGTTTGTGTTTATATTATGTTTACGGAGTTTGTCCACGCTTACAAGCAGTACAAAATTATCCTGAGAAACTGAACATCTATGGCACAAAAAAGGCAATCCTTCCCACAGAAATAAGCTTTCTAAAGGGAGAGGGTTTTATGGAGCTGCCTGTTACACTGAGATAAAGCAAAACTATGGTGTCCTCATTAAGGCAAACAAAGGAACAGAAGTCAGGTGTTTGCCTTCCGCGACAAAGCGGAAGGCTTTGTGTGAGAAATACTGAAGGCTTTTTGCACTAAAACTAAAAGCAGTTTTATGCTATAAAGTGAGATGCACCATCATGGGAGTTGCCATGCTGAGATCACATAACATGACCATGCAATCGAGTTCTCAAAAATATTCTTAAACAACATATATATAATCAAAAAGCCCAATTCAACAACATAATCTAGAGTGATGGTATGGATCCACATGAGCGTGATTCACCAGTACAAATTGAAGGGAGTGTGATTACAAAATAAAATGTATGAACAAGCAGTGCCTGCTGGAGAGAAACTGCGACAACCCACTGCTCCCAAGCTACAGATCAAGAATAAACACCAAAACATCAGCCAGCTGTGTACCTGCATGAACCACAGAGAGCATAAATTTGTTGGGATTGACCTATGACAAGAGAGAAGGGGGGATCATGTGCCAATACTGCAACAACAAAACATTATTATAGTTCAGGATTTGTTCAAAATGAATTCATAATGTGTTTATTTAATATTTGAAAATGCCTAAGGATAACAATCCTGCCCTAAACTGCTGAAATCCTGGCATAACAGGCATTCTACACTCTTAAAAATAAAGGTGCTTCACGATGCCATAGAAGAACCATTTTGTCTAAATGGTTCCATAAAGAACCTTTAACATCTGAAGAACCTTTCGGTTTCACAAAAGGTTCTTTGTGGTGAAAGAAGGCTCTTCATATTATAAAAAGGTAAGAAAGAGATGGTTCTTTAAAGAACCTTTGACTGAATGATTCTTTGTGGAACCAAAAATGGTTCTTCTATGGCATCGCTGAAAAACCTTTTAAAGCACCTTTATTTTTAAGAGTGTATAACATCGATGGCTTGCTAGCATTTCATATGTAGCCTACCAACTGAGAAAAGGCTGTTTGTGTAGGTTTCAAAGGGGAAGGACAAACAAAATGAGAGAGATCCGAAAAAATTATAGAAAGAGAATGTTTGCACACAGAAAGCCCTTATGACATGGTTTGTCTCACAAAGCAAGAGAGATGCACGCTTGCTGCAATTACATGAGTCTGATCAAACGCAGAGATGAGAGACACACCAAATGCTTTTTGAAGTCTGAACGCTCTTTTCAGTCCCATTGAGACATTTTTTTTCACCAGGAGTCTTAGATGATTCAGTGTGAGTAAACCAGATTTATAAATAGAACATAATAAACCAGAAATGAATGAAATAACTAAAGGCAGGGATTTAAAAAAATGTTTTTTGCACATTGTGACAATTCATAGTTCAAGTGATGTCATAATCAGTCACTATTGTCATAGCATTCCCTACTGAATCTAATATCACAGCTATGCAGTCCTGAAGGTTGGTTTGTGTGTGTGGGTGTGTGGGTGTGTGTGTGTGTGTGTGTGTGTGTGTGTGTGTGTGTGTGTGTGTGTGTGTGTGT
>NW_015536535.1:1875942-1880718 GCF_001515605.1 Sinocyclocheilus anshuiensis
GTGTGTGTTTTAATCCTCAGCACAAGACAAGGCTGAACCAGGCTAGGGCAAGCCAAGGGTAGCAGTTGGAAATGTCTACTGAAGTTTAGAGACAAGTTAAAGCTGTTAATCTGTTTTCTGTTAATCTATAAATGTTGTACAATATCAACTTGAAGTGTTTCTTCTTTCAAAAACCAGACATTCCACTATATTCAGCCAGGGTTATTAAGATATTATAATGAAATAAGGAACAAATCTGAACCCTAAAATAAACAAAACATTTGAAAAGTTGTAGCACTAAAATTGGAAATTAATAAATACTAAAACGGAGCTAAAACTAAAATAAAGTAAAGCTAAACAGAATAATTTGTGCACATACTATAACAAAATGACTAAAAATTAAACTAAACTGAAAATAAAAACAAAAAATAAAGAATTTAAATTATTAATTAAAATCTATAATAGTATAAATAATACTAAAATGACATCATTAAGCTTGGCAGCTGCTGGAATGCATCATGGACAAGCTTTGGAATGATATGCATGACAGGCAACTGTGACACTTGTATGTCTTTTGCTGCTGTAAGCAGTAATCTTTAACATAAAATTACTAGGACAATCTATTTCCGCTTGTTTGTACTTGGCAAAAACATACAGCTGCAAAGTCAAATTACATCACAGGTGCAAACAGAAACTAAGATGTGTGACTTGTTCACCTGTTGCGAAGAATAACATCACAAAGAGGGACTTTCTCACACACACGCTAACAACTCTCTACAGAGCAGCATTCTCAGAGCTCTCCTGCTTTCCTACTAAATCTATCAGTGATTTTCGGAGACTCTCCCAGTGTTGTCATATCTGTTGGTTTCTATGTCTGTTTCTTCATCCTTATTCCTTCTCAGCTCCTCTTTCTTTCCTATCCCCACCAGTTTGCACTCTCTTGGCTGTCTGATTATCAGTGTGTATGTAAACAGTTGAATATACAACCAACTCTTGTGGCATAACTTGCTCAAAGTACCAATCCCAGCATTTAAAACGAGTTACACTTTAAATAAATGTGATCCATGGTTAAAATATAGATATGATTCCTTGTAAACATGATCCCATAAAAGTAACATAATACACAATCGAATCTTAACACTAAATAAACACTTCACTTCAAATCAACTTAAGTCTGCAAACTATAGGCCTAGATTCCCATTATATCGTTGGGGAATAAAACGACCATTTTCTAAAAAAAAAATAATAATAATAATAATAATAATAATAAATGATTAAAAGCTTTGCTTCATTTTTCATGTTGTCAACAAAGAAGAAGCTAAATAAGTTGTTTCAGTAAACTACACAAGCTCTTTAGAATAGACTTATGAGTGTGCGTATAGACAACAAGGTAGTTTATTAACTATGTAGTTAGTTATGTAAATAACTAGGATTTTGTTTCATGGCCCCATCTTGAGTTGTCTGTTTTTCCAGACAACCTAAAACAACCTGTTTACGTTCGAGCTGGAATAAAAACAATTTCCACAAAAAAATAAATAAATAAATAAAACCGCAACAGCTTGAACAGTATTTTTAAATAACACATACTTCGCCTTTAATGTCCAAACGCTTTTTTCTTCCACACCTGACAAAACTTCGCCTCAACAGCTCTGTTTCCCTGTGTCATATTCCACTGGCGTTAAACCGATCATAATCCCGTCTCGTTATCGTTTTCATAATGATAGCTCAGTGCAGTTCGCGGCGAAGGTTCTGTTGAGTCTATCAGAGTCTATCAGATGATCATCACACTTTAAAGATCCAGAGATCTCTGACGCCACTGCGCTCGCTCGGTCACCTGAGCGTGGATTAGAAAGGTGAGCTCGATCACAAGCCCCGCCTCTGCTCTCTACACCCGACCGGTGATTGGCTGCTGCTTGGGCGCTTGCTCATATAATTTTTTAATGTCTGTTATAAAATTACAATTATTAGGCTATTCACGGTACTCGCACGATCATAGTCCAACAGAAAAGAGCTACATTTCTTATTATTACGTGTCCTTAAAGTATTCCATTTCAGATAAGCGATCTACAATAATTTAAGATAGGCCTATCGTTGTTAATAAATAGAAAAACTCGCCACAAGAATAAAAATAATTAACAATAAATTCTAATGTCTTGTTGTTCTAACGCACTTATTTGAATGGGCTATTATAAACATAGATACGTATATATATATATATATATATATATATATATAATTATAAATACATATAATATTCGATTATGTCTTCATAAAGTGTGTTGTCTTTTCTATGGGTTCAGTGTGGCTGTAGACTACCAAAAATGAGAGTACATTTATTTTTTCTTTCCTTTGGTGCGCCCCCCACCATAAGATCCCCACTCCTGTCCAGTTAGTGGCGGTAATTAACCAAAAAGCAACTGTAATATATCCCAGAAGAAGAGCACTTGTCTCAGTGGAAGGATGAAGGAATCCATACTAAAAACACCAGTGATTTAAAAAAGCCAAAAGCACTCAGTGATGGGAGAAACGAAGCTTTTTGAAACTGAATTATTAGACTAATTGCTTCGCAAAATGACTCACTTTTAGGAACTGGTTTTGGAAGCGCTCGAAACATCGCACGCTGGCGACACCTGCTGGTCAAAACGTAAATGGCACGAGAACACAGCCCAAGAGAAGCCCTAAAAAGTGGCTTTACAGAAATCAGACTTTATTGATATACACTGAAAAAAAAAGCTATCTAAAACTTTGAATTTAGAAAATGTAAAACTCAATAAAATAAGATAAATTATGCATTGATTGAACAAAAAAAAAGGAAGAAAGAAAGAAAAAAAATCGTTATTGTACCAGGACTGTAACAGGGTTTGAAAATTTGTGCCATCTGTGGTGCGGTGTCAAGAATTGTATTACACCTAGCCTAAAAAATGCAGGCTGCATTGTAAACACTATAAATTTAAATAGAGAAAGATATGTAACTGTAACAATAAACAGCAGAACAATGTACACATTGTGCTGGATTGAAGGCCTATAGTGCAGTCTTGAGCAGTTGTGCTGTAAAGTTGAATTGTTCCTGGCTATTCTGGTTGGTGTTTTCGCTGTAGAACCAGTCGAACAGTGATATTACAATAGACTGATGGGTGAGGTGTAATTTCTGTGATAACTAGATCAGAAAGTGTGGACAGGAGTTTGTGGTGGTCCAGCAGAATAAGGACAGAAATTTTGAAGCTTTTGCCAGCCACAGAGTTTCAGCGACATGGAACTGCAGTGGGATTACTTCAGTTGTGTTGTTGATGTGTGTAAGTGCAGGTAAAAGGGATGGCAAGAGGGTGAGACACCTTGTACAATATGGTCTAGACATCGTTATACATGAAAGGAGAGAAGGAGATCAGTTTGTAGAGAGAAGTGACTGGTTGTGGGGTGTAGAGAACTTTGTGCTGATGGTTGCCAGCTTATTCGCGGAAAAAAATGCCAAAGCTACCAGCTGTCAGAGAAGCTGGGAAGGAAGTCTACCACTAGAGATTGCTCCAGGTGGATCTTAATGTCATCAAAGGCTAGTAGTTGATTGTCATTCTCAGAGGAAAGAGGACAGCATTTCTCCAGCACATTATCTTTTTTGTGAGTGTTTTGATCATAAAAAATGTTTTGATCATAATGTCATTTGATCACTTTAACACTATCAGAGAAAGAGTAGAAAATAAGAAGGTTATCTTACTTATTTTCTTATCAAAAGCATTGAATGTTTCTATAATTTTTTTCCATGTCAGCTTTCCAAGTTAAAGGCACAATATGTAATTTTTTGCCGCTAGAGGGCGCGTATTCAAAATAAACAAAGAGACAAAGGCGTAGTTTGATGACACCGTGACTGAGTGTGGACTCATGGGAGTTGTTGTCTTCATCACCACAGCCGATGCAATCTGACGGGACTCGGGCAGAAATCATGTTCATAGATAAGCTAATGATTTATTAACGTGGTAGAATGAAGCAGGGTGAGGCTGAAAGCCGTCAAAGCGTAACGAAGCCGCTGAACGAGCGTGACACACGGCTCGAAAGCAGCGGAGCTTTTATTATGTCACAGTCGACCGCTTCCGCTCCTTCCGGTCGTGCGTATGTGGGGAAAAAAAGCAGCGCTGTTTTATCATACTAGATACATTTGAAAGTTCTGTTATAATGCTACTCTGTGCGGTCATCACCTGTCTAATAAAACCCATAGCGTCTTTGCATGTTTTCTACAAAACAAAACCGTAAATCGAGGGGTTATGACATCATTGGCAGGCGACAGGCGACACTTCAAGACCCCAAGTGTGTCCTCTTTTTTTATTCTCAGCCTCTTAGCCCCGAACTTCCCATTTAGGCATTAGTGGTCATGATTTGAGTGCATCGTGGGCCTTCTAAAAGAGCTAGGCTTTTGAGTCCCCCCCCCCCATATTTAAAAATGATATGTGTGCAGATATCTGCCAGTGTTTAGTGTTATTTATATACTATAAATTTAATAAATTTATTTAATTTTTTTGTATTTTTATATTTTTAGTTTAAGTTTTAGCCTTAAATTTTTATTATTTTTATTATTTTTATTTTTTCTAATTTTATTTTTTATTTATAATTATTTTAGTACTTCAACTTATTCTATTTCAGTTAGTTGCCGAAAGCAGCATTTCTAATTTTCACATAAGTTTAAGTTTTAGTTTTTCATCATATATTTAATTTAATTTTATTTTCAGCTTTCAAATAATGAAAATTATTTTGAATAGTTTTAGTTTTAGTAACCAGTAACAACACTGATGTCTGCACGGTGTGACAGCG
>NW_015536535.1:1888992-1905807 GCF_001515605.1 Sinocyclocheilus anshuiensis
CCACAGCCGATGCAATCCGACGGGACTCGGGCAGAAATCATGTTCATGGATGAGCTAATGATTTATTAATGTCGTAGAATGAAGCAGGGTGAGGCTGAAAGCCGTCGAAGCGAAACGAGGCCGCTGAAGCGTGACACACGGCTCGAAAGCAGCGGAGCTTTTATTATGCCACAGTCGACCGCTTCCGCTCCTTCCGGTCGTGCGTATGTGGGGAAAAAAAGCAGCGCTGTTTTATCATACTAGATACATTTGAAAGTTCTGTTATAATGCTACTCTGTGCGGTCATCACCTGTCTAATAAAACCCATAACATATTAAAGCGTCTTTGGTGTTTCCATGTTTTCTACAAAACAAAACCGTAAATCGAGGGGTTATGACATCATTGGCAGGCGACACAATGACACTATGGACACGGTCCGTGTCACTAGTTAAAATTGCTTATTTCTCTGGATTTAAACATTCTTCGAAACATTTGGGATAATGTAAGTACACAAGTCAGCAAAATATATAACATTGTTCTAGTGGTTTTTGGATATTTTAATAAAAAATTCTTACATTGTGCCTTTAATCACAAAAAAAAATATTCAGACTGACTATTTGAAAATAAACACAAGAGGGCAGCAGAGCATCACTTACTATGCATTACTGAAAATCAAAGAACCTTGAAAATAATTTTAAAATACAGATAATTGCAATATCAGTTCAACAACTAAAATGTGTAAGCAGAAAATAAAATAAAATAAAAATATATATGCCATATGCAACAACAGTTCAAGCACCAGTGGTTCATGTGATTTAATGATTAATTTGCCATGTAGCTTTTCAGATATAGTGTGCTCTTTAAGTGTATATAGAGAGAGAGAGAGAGAGAGAGAGAGAGAGAGCCCTCCTGACTGCTATCACCTCTGTCTGCTCACCCGACTTACAAGCCCTCTCCTTCAACAAGACATGCCTACAGTAGTTCAGGCCGGCAGACTGAGACCCCAGCCTGGCAGGGTAAGGTTCCCACTACCCCTTTCAGGAATCAAGTGGTAACCTTGCAAGTGATCCCTCCTGATGAAGGAGACCCAGCCCTACAGTATATCTGTTATGCATTTACCTGGATCGCAAACAGAGCTTTAAATCAGATCAGATCAGCTCTTTGTCCGCTTTAGTGGACAGCAGAAGGGGAAGGCTGTCTCCAAACAAAGAATAGTACCTCGTTAGCAGACATTTTAGAGCAGCGGGCTGGGCTTCACCCAACACCTATGAGATTTTCAAATCTCAGTATGGAAGCAGTTTTGTCCCAACATTCATTGCAATTTTGCAAACCTTAGCTATCCGTGCCATGATAGCGTATGTAACCTAGTCTAGTGTGTCGGTCCCCAACAGGTCCGTGGATGATGCAGTCAGTATGGGACTGCACTTCATCCTGCAACATCTGGACAAAACAGGGACTTATGTGAGGATCCTGTTTGTGGACTTTCTTTTTAGTGAGAAGAGGCTTTCTTCTGGCAACCCGTCCAAACATGCCATACTTGTCTGGTATTTTCTCATTGTACTGTCACAAACTTTATCATTTAACATGTTAACTGAGGCCTGTAGAGTCTGAGGTGTAGTTCTTGGGTTGTCTGCAATTTCTCAGAATATTGTACGGTCTGACCATAGGGTGAATTTCACAGGACGTCCACTCATGGGAAGATTGGTTTTGGAAATGCCCTTATTACCCTTCTCAGATTTATGGCAGCAACAATTGCTTTTTTAAGATCATTGCTGAATGTCTTTCCTCTGTGGCATTATGTAAACACACACCTGAAGGCTCCAGACCAGCAAACTGCCAAAACGTCTGCTGTTATAGAGATGCTCACACTTGCTGATGATCTGTAAATCAAAGGTAGGCCTATTTGATTAGCAGTGCCTGACTGTTACTTACCCTCTTTAGGCTATATATGTTAACAGTAAGGGTATCCATAGTTTGTCACCCATGGCTTTTCCATTTTGGCCTAGTTTTTATTTTATTTTATTTTTTATAAATAATGTCACTGACATATGTCGTGTGTTGTTGTTCATCTGAGCTTTTAATTTCCCAATTGTAAGACCTGCCAAGGACCAGATGATTTTTGTATTATTTTTTTTTATTATGTCCTGATAAGGAAATCAATGGAATTCAAAAGGGTGTCCTTTCTTTTTCACATTATTGTATATATATAGCAGCAGTTGGAGTAAGTTCTTTTTAGAAAATAAGTTAGCCTACCTTGGTCAGATTTTTTCCGCCCTCTGCTGAACAGCATGCACAGACACGCGTGCACAGCATGCAATGTGTTTGTAAAGATGCTCGCGCCGAGCTCAGGGTTCAGTTCATCACTCTCCGTTTAACAGACACAAATCTGCGATAGCCTAACTCTCGTCATAGAACTTACCTTTCATTAAGTAAGAGTTTTATTAAGTCAGAGATTTTATCGTCTGCGAGAGGGAGAATTCATAAATCTCGTCAGTTTTGTGCAATATACGGAACACGGACATATTGTTATAGCCTACTAATAATGGCTGACGCCCGCTATGAAGATGGAGATGAAGATTTTTCAAATGCTGTCATTACGAGAAGAAGAAATTCAGCAGGTAGGACAGTTATTACTGTTAAAATTATTAACGAAGATTAAAACTTTATTAGCCTATTTAGGGCTGTGACAGCTTTCAGATTAGTGCTTTAGTTTCACAAGACAACGAACTTCTGCGACTTTCTGGCATTTCAGTTTATTAGCCTAATCAGAGATGACGAATAGGCTACAGTGGCTACCTAATATTATCGCAAATGTACAATTTAAATTTCATTGAATTATCACTCACTTCCCCTAAAGTTAGGCTACTTTGTTTTTGCTTTTGCAACTTTGTTCCTACTTATAACACAGATATTTAGGATAAGAAAATCAAACAATATCAAAAATATATTTTATATTTTGGACATTTATTTACATGTTTATATTGCAACATATATTTGATATTATTAACCTATTCCGATAATTTCGCAAATTGTAAATAGGTCCTGTTAGTAGATACACCAAAATATAAAAAGTGGATCATACATGTGTGAAATAAATTGTTAACACTACACTACTAGATGTCAGTCCTGTCAAATGTTTGAATTCATCTTTGAACGCATTCTGTACTCCCGATTAATTCACTCAATAAAGTGAATGCATTTTTTAACAATATTAATAATACATTTTTTCCCACATTATTTATTTATCCAGTGGTGCTGACCCCTTATTTGACAGCAAAGGAAAACACATTCTGTGAGAAAATGGAAGGAGTTGCCCTCAAGTCATACATAAATACCACATGCTGAACAGATTAATCTAGAATAATTACTTGATAAATAAACCCTTTTTTTCACAATGCTCAAGAATCAGTGGGTTAATAAACTTGCTGAGTTATGAAAAATCAGCTGAAGTGTTTTGTTACATGTCAGTTTTGTTTTTGATATTTTAATGACTTTTTATGTTTATTATTTAGCCTGTTAATTTTTTTAATAACACTGAACATTAATCAAAATTTATCTATAGTGGAAAGTTCCATGCTCTCCTCAGCATTACTCTGGGTGTATTGGTGAGTCAGCAGTGAGTGGCAGTTAAAACAGCAGGTTACAGCTTTCCACTGTTGACACACAACAGGTGACACAACTGAGGAAACATGAGGCAGCAGCTGTGCTTGTTGCAGCCTGTGTGAAAGTATACCATCTGTGCAGCGTCACATGTGTGTCTGGACAGACGGCATATCTGTCTTAAACTTTCACATGTTCTTCAATCTTTCATATGATTTTTTTTTTTATGTTGGTCATGTGACAGGACAAAAATAGGCTTAGTTTTTTATATTTGAGGCATTATATGAAACTGGTTTCAGTGGGTACAGATATATCCATATAACATACAGTGTCCAAAGCCTTGCTCATCTCTTCTCTGCTTAAAGTCTCCTAAAGTAATGAAGAAATGCTCCAGTTTCAACATGTTCCAGCAGACTATGATATCATAGCAGTAACTACTGTCTGCATTGCACAGTACCTGCCAGGAAAGCCTTGTGTTTATAAAAACGTTTAAAACGTACAATATTTCAGCATTACACAGTATTAGTTCTGGACTTCGAATTCGATTTTCGAGTGGTGTTTAGTGCTTGAATGGCTGGGATTTTTCATTGACCCTTTTTGTACGTTACATTTTTATGCCAGTGATAAATAACCGTCTTTTTTGAGTAAACCATTGATGATTTACTCAACCAATTTAGCCAATTCATTAAACAGTGATTCATTGGGGAACAAAATATCACTGCTTTGTGTTGTTTGAAGATGTGAGCTATCATACGGGAGTTTCCCCTGCTTTCTTTAATACATACATGAACATAGTAAATCACACCTGCCTTGACTAACAAAAATAAATTGACGTTTGCTCAATACCGACTGTTTTTGATGTTGTGGCTGTTTCAATTTAATTGGGTTTACATATTATTTTAATGTTTAATGCAGGGTAGGTGATTTGGTTCAAAAATATTTTTTGTCATGCTGGTTGAAAGTCTCTTCACGTCCCAATAGCAATCACTAAGTGGTCTAAATGTATTTATATTGTATGTGGAAGGTGTAGGACCATGAAATGTTCGTTCAACCATATCCCTCGGTCCGAGGGCTACAACAGGCTGTCCTACCACCTGTCAGCATATGTATTTGCCTACCCCTGTGCACCCTGTTCAGTGCATTCCATTACACTATTGCAGACCAAGCAAGAATGGAAGTCATTATTATTGTAATAATATGCACTTTGTACAGTATTGTTTTCTTACAGGTGAATGTGATGTCTATAATATAGTGTGAGTTTCACAGCTCATCCAGCATTGCACTGACAGAGTGTCTGATTAGAGTATGTGTTGCTTGTTGTGTCTTCTGGGAATGTCCTGTGCCCAGAGAGAGTGCAGTGTGACTCATTGACATAATTAATCATCAGTGACCACATCAGGCTGCTGTGTCAGTGGCATTTAGAGGACAGACATCTGTGATTTTGCCTGCTGCATGGATTCTCTCTGATTTCTTTAAATAAAACGCATTCTTTCTTTTAATATTTATATTGTACAAAAAAGAAATTGTGCTTAGGCCTACAGGTAATCTAAACATATTTTTAAATATACAGTACATCTTTCTAGTATGCACAGTGCGTTAACAATTTCTATTAGGAATACTTCATCTGATGATTCAATTTTTTTCATATTAACTCACCCTCATGTTGTTCCTATGCTGTATGCATTTCTTTCTTTTGTTGAACACAAAATAATATATTTTGAGGAACATTTAAGGAACTGGTTTACATTGTATCAAAAACATCAAAGACATTCATTTAAATGTCAAAAAAACATTTAGACATTTATCTTTGAGACAAATGTCTTTTGTATTCTAGTAAATAATGATGGCAGAATTTTCATTTTTACATGAACTATTCCTTTAATGTGTGCCAGTGTGTTTATCTCTTCAGTTATCTCTATGATTTGGAATGAGGTTTTATGAACAGGCATCTAGCACTGTCAAAATGGATTTAGTTTCTAACCTGTGCTGTTTGCTGCAATCTGGAAGACTGATTTTAGGTCAGTGTGAAAAGGTTTTGTCTCTCAGTACAATGAGTAAAAGTGTTGTCCTGCACAGACAGGCTTTACACACAGAGACACTCTGTCAGCACAAATGAATCCCGTAGACTGTTCATAATGCCTTCCAACTTGTCTAAACAAGATCTTTATCCACAAAATTCATGTCTCACATTTTTTTTTCAGCTGAGAATCGGAATCACTTTGATGTCTCAAAGTGTCATAAATTTCAGAATGAGAGCCTTTTTTAATCCTTCATAAATTCTAGTTATCCTTTGCTTTTTTTTTTTTTTTCTCAAAAGCCCTGTTTACACCTGGGGCAGATTCCATAAAACACTTAGACAAGTCTTATAGACACTAGTCATCTAATTTTTGTCATAACTTGTTAAAGTCAGTTAATAAAAATGTGGATTTGTCTAAGTTAAATCCAAAATGTAAGACTCATTACAATTTGGATAACTTCTAGTTGGTCAGTTATTAAGACATGGTCTTAACATAAGGGCCTTTCGCACCGCGGGAACCTTTTCATAGTACCAGAACTAATTGTGGAACTACCCACTTTTTGGCGTTTTCGCACCGCCGGAACTGGGTGCGATTTTAGTACCGGACTGCCTTTTTCGAGAACCAAGGCTGTGTCCGAAATCGCCCCCTATACCCTTATTCACTATTCCCTACATTAGGTCACTAATTCAGTTCACTAGAAGGAGTGAATGAAAACGAGTAGTGAATTCGGACACTGAGTGCACCGGAAGAAATGCCGCTTTTGCATAGTTTGTGCTTGCTGTTTATTAATCATTTGAAACTAAGTTCTGGAACTAAAGTGGTGCGAAAGGCCCTATAGTGACTGTGTTTACGCAACCAGCCCCTGGTATTAACATCTGTCTCATGTGATCCGATAACAAGGGGTAGGCAGAGACAGACTGCCATTTACACCTGGTATTAACATGCATCCCCTTTTGCCACTTGTGATTAAATTACATTGAGTCTTATTTTGTCACCATGTCAGTGTGTATGTAAATAAAACACCAAAAGCTTGCTCTGATATTTGATTTGTATCATTCTTAGTCAGTGTTAGGCACAATGTTTTTGTATGAAGATTAACGTATATTAATTATATTAGTGATTGTACTGTATTCATATAACTTTCGGAGAAGTAGGACCCACACAAATTGCGGGTCAAACGCGCTCGGGCACAGTTAAGATTGCCTAGTGTGAGTACACCCTTATTCTCCCGCATCCCGCACACACACGAGACTCTACCCGCACTCGCCCATCAAGTGTTGTCCCGCGATAGTCCGGCAGGAGTGCAGGTCTCTACTCGGAAGGTGCCTGTTATAATGTTATGATCGAGGCTCTGGACTCTGAGCATAACTTGTTTTTCTATAACAAACTATAAAATATTTTCTATAAAAATTTTAATGCCCTGGCAGTGGCAAATAGCTTTGGTTTTTTATATTTAATTGGATTACATTAATGTTTAAGTTGGAATTTACAAGAAATATTTTAACTGCTACTCTGTAAAAGGAATACTGCAGTAAAAAAAGCACCTTATTTGTTTAAAGTGTTTGCAAGCTAAGTGTACTTGAACTTTTTTTCATATAGCAGTATTTTTTAAAGAAAAAAGTGCGCAATACACTATTTTTTAACTCATTATTGAATTTTGTGCATAACATTGCGATTAATCACGATTAAAAAAAAATGAATTGTTGCCCAGCACTAATATGTATTGAAGCATGGCACTGAGCTCTTTTACACGTGAGCAATTCATGATTTTCAGTGTCTCAGAGCGACGTGGTTCACAGGAAAATGCTGCTCCACATGTAATCCATCTCTGCAAGAACTGTGAGTGTGGGCTTATAACATGCATTTGAAAACACAACCAGTCTTCCCAAATTTGTAATGAGTGTCATTTGTAAATTTGTTGTCAGCAAAAGAGAAGCCTTAAGGTTTCCCTGTGACTTTTCAGAAAAACAAAACCTTTATAGACAGCCAAATATAAGAGAAATATTAGTTTTGTAATGGTACTGTTGTTCTGTAAATTATTATTATTATTATTATTAAATACTCATTTTTTATTTTACAGTGGTTTTGCAGATAGATAGATAGATAGATAGTCAGCATGTGAACATGTCAAGCCATATTTTTGTTAATGCCAGAATTTCTATTGGGAACTTCTGTCTCTTTATACTGATCTGAGACTGAGACCAGTTTTGTATAATCCCTTGTAATAATATCAGTACTCTTTTAAGTGAGAGCTGGTTGCTATCCTACTATCAGCACAAAACCGCACCATCTTCCTGGAGCAGTAACAGTGATAAAGCAGATAATGTATTGTGATATCAGGATGTATTTGTATACGAACTGCTCACATTATTAAGGTGGGCATCTGTACCGATAGGTAAAGTATGTGATGTTTTTGGATGGAGGGCCAGTATGTATTATGTGTGCGAGAATATTTGACTATTGGTTAACTAATGTTTTGGTGCACTAATGTCAGAAGAGAAATACTTCCTGATTGACTGCATTCCTGCATGGCACCCTGGTTGTGTCAACATACCTAATGAAAAAAAAGAGAAGTCACTTTCACCGGGAGTTGTGCTTCCTCTTACAAACATTTGAATCAGAAGGTGGGTTATGAGTCTACTTACTGTTCTCTGCCATATGCAGGTAGGACTATATATTTCCAGTTCTTTGATAAGTAATGTCGTATTTTGCAGCTAAATGTATTATTTTGTCTTTTATGCTTAACTTGTAAAAAATACAATGATTTAAGTGATAATAATATAAGAAACGCAAATCAATGACTTTACAAATGCTATTATGAGTGAGGTAGGCTATTTCACTTTCTCGTAGGTTTGACAAACACACACACAGAGTCACAGTGAGAACAGAAACTGGGTCCAGCAGGTGTGTCTGGGGACAGTGATAGGTCAGTAGACAACTGCAACAAAGACCCCTTTGCCAAAGCAGTCATTATGTTTTATGAGTTCACTTTCATTACCTGGGGAAAGTTAAACATTTTCTATGAATGCTCAATGCTGTCGGGAGTAACAAGGATCCTATTTTTGTGTGGTGTAATGAAACATGCTGGTCTTGTTCTACAAGCTTTGTAGTTTCATAAGCTTTAATAATGTGTTATAAGTTCAGATATGCTCAACATGTGTTTAAAAGTGAAAGGGGAGACAAATTAATGTGCTTTACCTCTGAAACCAGGAACCTGCTGTAAGAGCTGTTTAAATGGACCTGAGTGATGTGAATGCTGCGCGAGGTTTCATGAAAAAGTGTGTTGTTGGTGTTGTAGCCTTTAGCTCTCTCCTTAAAGCTTTGCTCTTTAAAACAGGTTTATCAGGAACGTACCATTAACCAGCCAAACAGACAACGTCACTACTGCCAGCTGTGCCTGAGAATTTAGTCACTGCATGTAGCAAATATTAATTCACAAACAGTTAAATAAAATGTGTTACAAAGAAATTTAGCTCATGCTTTATGCTTTGTGTTTTGCAGACCGTTCAGAAAGAAATAAAACAGAACACTTACATATAAGGTAAGATGGAAACAACATCCTCACACACCATTTGAGAACTTCATAAAATATGTAAATAACAAAGTAAACATTAAAAAGATGATTTTGTTATGCACAGTTAAAAGTTACAATTGTAATTGAGTTGTTCTGCTGATTGTCTAATACTTGAGGCTTTAGTAGTCTCTATGTGAATAATGAATCAATCTGATTCAGCAACTCTGAAATCTTGTCTAGTTTGGTGCTACATATCTTTGAATGTTCAGCATCAGTGTATTGTTAGATGCATCATGTGTAAATGGCTGTCAAAAATTAACCAGCCATTGAAGTTTACAAATTAAATTTTGACCTCTCACAGTATGCAAGATCAAATTCATATGTGCTTGTTGAACATTTAACTTCAAAATAATGGCCATTAATAGTGAGGCGCTTTTCTGGGATTTAGGGATTGGCTCACTTTCAGACACAAGAGCATCCTGGGTGTTTAATAATGTCCAACAGTGAACATGCATCTGTCACGAATTCGGTCCATGGACTTCCGTTTATTCACCACCAGAGGTCACCCTTTCCATTACATTGACTCTCGCACAACACAAACTGTTGCATAGCACCCCGGACTACATATCCCATCATTCTTTGCACGATTTGCACACTGCACTGATTGCACTCATTGCACACAGCTGTTTCTAATCACCTCACTCACTATATAACACCCACTCTAACCACCTTTCTCTGCTGAGTATTGTTTAGCCCGTACCCCATTCCGAGTCTCTGAGTTTTCCTTGTTTTTGCCTTGCCTTGCCTGTTTTCGCGGTTTCTGATCTTTGCCTGTTTTTCTGGATTTTTCCCTCTCGTCTCGCCCCTGTGATTCTGTCTGCCGATCGGTGACCTACGCTAGCCCTGGGACTATTCTTGTGTTTTGCCCGCCATATACCTGTTTGCCATTGTTTGACCCTGCCTGTTTACCACGTCTCTTTAATAAAGCCTGCAGATGGATCCACACGTCTCACGTCTCGTCAGCTTCCCATCCCTGTTCTATATCTATATTTATAGTTTCTCTTGCGATAAATTTGCTTTTCTATCATCATGACGCATATTCATTTTGAAAAATGACCAGTTGTCTGTGATTCGTTAACTTTTTCGCATTTGGCATGAAAGTGTCTTAAAAAGAGTAACCAGTATTGTGAAGGAAGTTGGTCCAGTATTATTATGAGAAATAATTTTTGGTCTTGTAAGTAAATAATATGTGTCACGAATTCGGTCCATGGACTTCCGTTTATTCACCACCAGAGGTCACCCTTTCCATTACATTGACTCTCGCACAACACAAACTGTTGCATAGCACCCCGGACTACATATCCCATCATTCTTTGCACGATTTGCACACTGCACTGATTGCACTCATTGCACACAGCTGTTTCTAATCACCTCACTCACTATATAACACCCACTCTAACCACCTTTCTCTGCTGAGTATTGTTTAGCCCGTACCCCATTCCGAGTCTCTGAGTTTTCCTTGTTTTTGCCTTGCCTTGCCTGTTTTCGCGGTTTCTGATCTTTGCCTGTTTTTCTGGATTTTTCCCTCTCGTCTCGCCCCTGTGATTCTGTCTGCCGATCGGTGACCTACGCTAGCCCTGGGACTATTCTTGTGTTTTGCCCGCCATATACCTGTTTGCCATTGTTTGACCCTGCCTGTTTACCACTTCTCTTTAATAAAGCCTGCAGATGGATCCACACGTCTCACGTCTCGTCAGCCCCGTTACACATCACAGGAGAATTTTGACATTTTTCAGCATGAACGTTTTCACCACAGTTGAATTTCCACTTAATCTCAGATGATATTATATTGTATATCATGGATGTAAATGGCATTCTTACAATTTTTGTGACTTCTACTTTGTCTTGCTAAAGCTAATTTCATAGCTAGCATCTACTGTATCTAAAAATATGCACAGTTAAATATTTACACTTTAAGTTATATTTACCTTAATTTTTTTTTTTTTTACCTTGATTGTTTTATTAACAGATCACATATTTGGTCTCAAGAATGCTCTTGAATGATAGTAGCCAAATACAAAAACTTTATTAGGGGCAAAATTGCTTGTCGTGTTGAGAATAACAGATTGATATAAATAATTATCTTTATTAAACTCTTTATTTATATTATATAGTGTATAACATACAAGATAATTGACACATTTTTGATGGATTTTTATATTTTAAGTAAATTCTCACAGTTCTGACATTTTTTTTCTTGCAATTCTGACATTTTTTTTTCTCAGAATTGTGAGCTATAAACTTGCAATTACGAGTTATAAAGTCAGAATTGCGAGATTTAAACTGACAATTTGGACTTTTTTAAACAGAATCGCATAAACACGAGTTATTGCGAGTTATAAAGTCCAATTGAGGGAATGTCGGGCTAGCCCTGAACATTCTGACAACACTTCTAATATGCTGATTTGGTGCTCCCTTTTTCATTATTATTATTATTATTATTATTATGGATGTTGAAAAGAGTTGTGCAGCTTAGTATTTTTGTGGAGACCATGATACATGTTTTCCAGCATTCTTTAATGAATAGAGAGTTCAAGAACAGCATTTATTTGAAATAGAAATCTTATAATACATTTCTTCACTGTCATATTGGATCAATTTACTGCATCATTGCTGAATAAAAGTATTAATTTCTTTCAAGCAGAACAAATCTTAATGACACCAAACTGGTAGTGTGTGTGTTTATGTTTTGTTTTTACTCAGGTCATTCGCTTGTGTTCATGTTTATGTATGAGCTGGAACAGATGCGTCTGATCAGAGTTGTTGACCTAAAAAAAAACTAAAACTTAAAGAATTCCCCACAGACCAGGAATGCTTTTTTATGTCAATATCTGTTTTTTTTTTTGTTCTGTTGCTTTTTTTAGTCAAGGACCCCTTTCTTCAATCAAAGCAGCCTTTAAGAGAAGTAAGATGTTATGTAAATCTAGGTTTACTTAACTTTCATACATAGTAAACTTGTTTAATTACAGGATACATTGTAGGAATGTCATGTTCTTACAATATATATATATATATATATATATATATATACATATATATATATATATATATATGGTCCAAATGCTAAATGATGTCAAATCTTCCAGCTTCTGCAAGAGCTCACTCACAACAAGACTGCTCCAGGGAAAGAAGGTGAGCTTATTGAAACTATTTTGGCCATTTTTAATTTATAGAGACAGTGAATTGTTTATAGGAATTGATGGGAGGGATCACAATATGCCAAAAACTGGATTCAAACTCACATCTCTTGTGTAGACAACATGGCTCAGTGTTTAGAAGAACATGTTTCAACTGCTAGGCTACACTTGTGTCTGTCTAAAACACTTAATCAGTCTCATATGCTCATTCATGTTTATTACAGTTGCTAATTGTATTGTATTGACAATACAACCCAGTATAATCCATTCAAACACATCATTACAATTTTAAGGCAGAAAAGTAGTAACAATATTTTTTTTATCCCTAAAAAAGATTCCCTGGCAATATTCCTTTCAAAAATACTTTAATGGTGCTGATAGCCTTGTGGTTAGTACAATGACATGTAGTTTAATTCCTGACTCAGGGTCTTTTGCCAGTCCCGCTCCCCCCTCTCTGCCCTATTCCTGTCAATTCTCTACTGTCCTATCAAAAATAAAGGCCTGAAAATATAACTTTAAAAAATACTTAATTTCAGTAATAATATAGTAATAGAAAATGCCAGAGTGAACCCCCTCGTGTTTTTTTTAACAAAAACACAAGCCTGGTTGTATAGCTGTGCTTTGAAATCTGTGTGAAATGCATTCATATGTATTAATAAGGAAACTGTTATTGTTTTCAGGCGTCCAGAGATAACCATCCTATCGGCAGAGCCATTAACAGCCACTTCTTGGTATCCAGGGGCGTCTGGACGATTTTCATCCACAGCTTTCACAACACAACCAATCTGGAGTGAGAGCGTTCTGACCTCTGCTCAGGTACAGTGATTTATAGCACTATATCCAGTTCAACAGCTGCCATTAGCAAACAGTTGTGCCAGACAGGTGTGTGGATTCTCTTTGTTTCCTTAGCATGTCTTTAGTTTCACTTTTTAAAGCATGGCTACTTTGTCCTTGTATTTGAGAGACTAACCCATGAATTACTAACTTATAAACCACTGTGATTAAAGAATTGGTCTAACAATAATGTAGTATATAACCTCCACTGTCACACCGTGCAGACATCAGTGTTGTTACTGGTTACTAAAACTAAAACTATTCAAAATAATTTTCATTATTTGAAAGCTGAAAATAAAATTAAATTAAATATATGATGAAAAACTAAAACTTAAACTTATGTGAAAATTAGAAATGCTGCTTTCGGCAACTAACTGAAATAGAATAAGTTGAAGTACTAAAATAATTATAAATAAAAAATAAAATTAGAAAAAATAAATATTAAAAAAATAATAAAAATTTAAGGCTAAAACTTAAACTAAAAATATAAAAATACAAAAAAATTAAAATATAAAAATAAATTTATAGTATATAAATAACACTAAACACTGGCAGATATCTGCACACATATCATTTTTAAATATTTAAATTAAGGAAGATTCAGTCAGGATTTTGGGACATTTTAAAAGGTTGTTATATTAAAGGCACAATATGCAAGATTTTTTTATTAAAATATCCAAAAGCGGCGAAAATTGCATATTGTGCCTTTAAAGGATTTTTTAGATATTTTAAGATATTGATAAGCTGCTAATTTTTTTTTTCGTGTTATGGCTGATAACCAATAAATATTGATACAATATTCTAAATCTATATTGCTGCCTATAAGCAAAACAAAAAGACATTAAAAACTACAAATAATAGTTTACACTGTATGCTCAAGTGAATTTTATACAACATTTTAATGTACAGTACGATAATATCCGATATTGGCCAATACTGATATAAAAACAAAAACACAGATACTGATATGGTGCCTACATTTTGTGCATCCCTACTTTTTTCCATACTCTTTTCTCTAGGACTGTATGTCTCCTGCACACTTGTGACGTGTTTGCTTGGTTTGATGCTTGCGTTCGAGTGATTCCCTTCTCTCATGCTTCAGCTCCCACCATCCTATGAGCAGGTGATCAAGGAGAAGACTAAGGAGCAGGTTACCACACCTTTACCATCTCCACGACGCTCGCACACAACAACTATTGCCACACAGACTGACTCACAAGAGCAGAATGTGACACATCCAGACTCCTGCACGTCCCTGCAGCTGAACCAAAATCCCAGTGGAGGTTGGTCCATACTAACAAGATTTTGAATGCACAAATCAGTGTGAACCATAAATTGTAATACTTACTGTTTGGTATTTTACAGTTTCAGCGAAGCAGCCAAAAAAACCACCTCGGCCATCATTGCCTTGCAAACCAGATCAAAAAACCAGATCCCCTATATCCACTCCCAACTCCCAACCCAATGTCGATCTAGTCTCAACTACACGTCCGGTGCCTCAGCCACGTTCCAAAACAAAACCCCTAAGCCCATCCAACCAGGTCAATGTGCAACCTCTGATACCACTGCAAGACAGCTGGGAAGGTTGTCCTGTAACACCTGTGGAGACTTCTGATGCCCATTCAGGCAAGTATCTGCAGGAACTCTTAGATGTCTTCAGCTCTGAGCCTCAAAGTGATCTGAGCAACAGTGTCAACATCCAGAACCAAACTAAAGAGAGCCAAAGTGAAAACATGACCTCCCTTCACAGCGACCGCAACATCCGTTCAAGAATACAGGCCTTTGAAAGTCAGTCTAGCACAGAGAATGAAGAAACTTCTGTACCTTTCCCCCGTCCTCGTAAGGTTTATGCCAAACCACCTGTGCTGGCACCAAAACCCTCCATTGCCCCACGGCCCTCTGTAAAAAAGCCCAAAGAAGAGCAGGTTTCACAATTTGAAAGTCACTTATACGAAGAGGTCGACACACCACCTATGCCAGTCGACACACCACCTATGCCAGCGCCAAGACCTCAACTTTTAAAAAAAACGTTTTTAGACTTAAGAGATGACTTCGACTCTCAGCCTTCCTTCAGGACAGCCCTCATTCCTCCATCACGACCTTCATTGGTCAGAGTTAAGAATGTAAGTTCCCAGGATGAGGAAGAAGTATTGAAAGGACCTCCCACTCCACTCCAGCCCAGCAAAGACCTGCTGAACCTCAACAATCACAACTCCACTGCTCTTCTGTCTAACATCACATACACAGCGAGCATGCTTAGCAATGACTATGTGGATGCTCCCACTAGTAAGTGCAAATGTATTTCCCATACCACAATACAATTCAAAAACAGGTATTACATGTGTATATGTTTTAATGTATTCCACTCACAGATCAATCTCCCACTAAACCTGCCCGTCAAGGGGGATTCACCTACATGGGGCTAAACACACAGGGGGTGACCAAGAGACCCACAGTCATCAGAGTCCCCAGTAAAACTGACAAAAGTGAGTGTTGAGTAACCAACAGCCAATGTAATCATATGTAATATATGTTAGCTATTTAATTCACATTAATTGCCTATTTTTACATTGTAAAGTGTAAAACCGGGAAAATAATGCCAGTGACAATTTGTTAAAGTAGTATTCCTGGTAAAAGGCATAATTTACCCAAAAATGTTGTTTCATGTAACTCTTAAACATGCCACAATAGTTCAGAGTGACCATGACTGTCAGGCTTCAAACACCATAAAAGTAGTTCATATACTTTGTTAGATGTAGCCTAGTTCATATATTTGGAGTCTTACGGAGCAATTGATAGCTTTGTGTGAGAAAAGGACAGAAACCACAATACAATACAAAAAAAACTAAATTCAGTCTGTTCATCATATAGAGTGATTGATTATATATTGTCACAAGATTTTTGTTAAACCGTTAATTGTTAAATTACAATTTAAAAATAATACAAGTTTTTAATACAGGTGCATCTAAAAAAATTTGAATATTGTGAAAAAGTTCATTTTTTGTAACTTATTTCAAAAAGTGAAACTTTCATATATTCTAGATTCATTACATGTAAAGTAAAACATTTCAAAAGTTTTTTTGTTTTAATTTTGATAATTAGAGCTTACAGCTCATGAAAGTCAAAAATCCAGTATCTCAGAATATTAGAATATTTACATTATTCATTAAATGACCATCCCTACAGTATACCTGGGCTAAGGAGAAAAAGAACTGGACTGTTGCTCAGTGGTAGGACTGAACGATTTTGGAAAATAATCTAATTGCGATATTTTTTTTTAACCAATATTGCGATTGCGATTTAATATGCAATTATTTTTTAAAGCTCTTTCTGTTCTGTATTATTCAACAAAGACAAGCTATAAATCATTGTATAGTATGACCAACACACTATTATAGATAGATTAAACATAAATGTTCTTTTCTGTAGGCCAGGCCTATATGTTACTATGAAATTAGGTGATGCATGAATTGATATGAATTACATTTTTATTTAACAACTACAATCACAGTAGTATATTGACTGATTTGTTGAACTTCCAACCTTGTAAGCATGAAATAATTATGACAACATAAAGCACTGACAAATTAAGCCTGGTCTAAACATTAAAGGGGTCATATGATGCAATTTCAATTTTTCCTTTCTCTTTGAAGTGTTACAAGCTCTTGGTGCA
>NW_015536535.1:1905909-1920133 GCF_001515605.1 Sinocyclocheilus anshuiensis
GGTGTTTACTGTTTTATTTATTTTCTTTTTCTGCTGATGGCCGGCGCTCGACTTGAAGCAGCGCTGCTTAGACCGACGGGTGTGTGTCATCAAAGTACTGCGAGAGCTATAAGAGCGCTCGGACGTCTCCTTATGCTTTCTCTCGCCGTACTTTGATGTCATACACCGATCGATCTTCAAGTCGAACACGCCTCTTTACTCTCGCGTGTCACATGACCGAGTGTAATCTCCATGATATTACTGTGCTTGATTGGCCAGCCAACATGCCTGACATAAACCCCATATGGAATCTATGGGATATTTTCAAGAGAAAGTACCAAGTATTGAGTGCATAAATGAACATACTTTAAAGAACATTAAATTTTCTGTTTTGCAAATCCTTTTTTTGATTGATCTTAGGAAATATTCTAATATTTTGAGATACTGGATTTTTGACTTTCATGAGCTGTAAGCTCTAATCATCAAAATTAAAACAAAAAAAACTTTTGAAAGGTTTTACTTTACATGTAATGAATCTAGAATATATGAAAGTTTCACTTTTTGAAATAAGTTACAAAAAAAATTACAATTTTTTTGAGATGCACCTGTATATTTTAAAAAGTAATTTATTCCAGTGGTGGCAAAGCTGATTCTTCATCAGCCATTACTCCAGTCTTCAGTGTCACATGATCCTTCAGAAATCATTCTGCTGATTTGGTGCTCAAGAAACATTTCTTATTATCAATATTAAAAACACTTTTTATATATTTTGTGGAAACATTATACAATTACTGTCACTTTTGCTCAGTTTAATGCATCCTTGTTAAATAAAAGTTTTTTTTTTCCCAGAAGTCTTACTTACCCCTAACTTTGAACATGAGTGTATATGTTTTAGTGTAACCAGCAGTGAAGTGATGAATCAAAATAATACTAATATAATAATATTAGAATAAATTAATAATAATCTACATAAAATATGATGCTTTATTGCATCGTAAATGGATGGATTACTGCTTTTCAGACCCTGAAGAGACGGCAGATGTTCCACCACCTTTACCTGTGCAGAAACCTGTGGGGGGCCCACCTACACCTGCTAAACCTTCTCGCAAAGTAAGACCTTATACAGCTGCCTCAGCTGGCCTTTCCCAGCAAGCAACAGCTGTGCAACAAGCACCAAAGCAGTAGGCGATTAAAGGGTTAGTTCACCCAAAAATGAAAATTAGTCCATAAATTACTCACCCTCAAGTCATCCTAGGTGTGTATAACTTTCTTCTTTCAGACGAATCCAGTCAGAGTTATATTAAAAATTGTCTTTGATCTTTCAAGCTGTTGGCACTCAGTGGGTGTTGCAGTGCATCAGTCCAAAAGAAGTGAAATAAAAAGCTCCCATCCATAAAAAAAAAGTGTCTCACACGGCTCCGGGGGGTGAACAAAGGCCTCCTGTAGCGAATCGATGCGTTTTTGTAAGAAAAATATCCATATTCAAAACGTAATAATCACTTTAATGTAGCTTGTGCCAACAGTTGTGCACAGAAGCAGCTCCGGGAGGATGACGTATGAGGTCAGCGCTGCGCATGCGCCAGTGAGTCTCGTGAAAACCAATGTTTGTTTACAGGATCAAAGGAAGCAAAGTTTCCTTACTTTAGCAAAGGAAAACTAGTCTCCTCTTGGCTTATATCAAAATCCTCCGACATTCTTCTTTAGTGACCGTTGTTTTGTTTTGATCTCTCCCCTGCGCTTCCACGTGCGTCACTTCTGAGCGGCTCATGCGCAACGCTGACATCCTACGTCATCCACCCGGAACTGTTTCCGTTTACAACAGTGAGCGCAAACTAGATTAAATTGATTATTACGTTTTAAATATGGTTATTTTTCTTACAAAAAAGCAACAATTCACTTTTTATGGGCTAATTTTCATTTTTGGGTGAACTAACCCTTTAAGATAAAATGCTGTCTTAAAATGTCAGCAGAGCTCACAAGATCAGTTACCAGACTCTTTAATCTGCAGATTTGTGACATTTAAAAAATAAAAACTTTTGACATTTTCCAGAGAAGTCAAAGAGAGCACAACGAAACAATAGGGACTTTGCTTGGTTTTCCTTTTCCTCTCTTTCCTCAGGCCTGAAACATACTCTGCAAGTACATGAATGCAGGTGCTTGACTATGCATGCTCGATTTTGAGTATGTGCTAGCTGACTACTTTTATGGCCACTTCAAGTCAGATATTGTCATGATAAAGCAGCAGTTTGAAGACAATCTTGCTGAGCAAGTTAGATCTTATAAGTAATGTTTACAGCTAGCAACCTGAATAATAACAACATCCTGTTTAGTATTGAGGTTGTTACTCCCACAATAACACACACTTGCAATACATTGGCAGAGTATCTACGTCTGCATTTGTGTAATTGTGTAAAAATGTTTCTGGCATTTAGCTGTTAGAAAAATCATTCCAAATGTGAAATGTGTTCCAAATATATCTTTATCTGAAACAACTGTCAAACCATGAAAAATATAGTTTTATTCTCTGATTTATTCTGTACATACATTATCAGTGCACACATTGTTTTTAAACAAAAACCTTCTCTTAAACGTTGAATATTAACTCTTTATTGTTTTCCCCCCAGGACTCCTTCAGTCTCTCATCTGATATGTCTCTTCCACCACGGTAAATGAATCCTGTTTTTATTCAAAGCTGTCCTAGTTTCGCTCATTCAACCTTCTAAACATGCCTTTATGCATTTCTCTTTTCATGGCTGGTTGGTTTGGGCAGTATCAGCCTAGGAATTGTTAGAGTGAATTGTTAGCGTTTTAATGCGACAACATGTGGTCTCTTCTGGTATTGTGCCCTTAAATTCTATGTTAATAATATTTCAGGCCCAGTGGAGGAAAGGTTCTGCCTCCACGACCGCCACCTGCTAAAACAGGCCCAGGAAGACCTCCTCCTCCACGGAGAGATGGCTCCCAATGTCGGCCCTCAGATCCAGGAGTTTCACAAATAGTGCCATCAAAAGAACAGCAACCTCAATGGCAGCAACAAAACCGTAGAGCTTCAAAAAAAGGACCTGCCCTTCCACCGAGACCCAACCCTGGACATCGTCTTTACAACAAATACACTGTGAGATGTTATTTTATTGATTTAATGGTATTACAGAGGAACTGGACAAATTAATGCAACTCTGCCCTACTCTTTTGGTTTACACAGCTTGAGATCCCCCACGGTATTGCTGAGTATGACTACAATGGCACTAACACTGGGGAGCTCTCTTTTCAGGTGATCTTAAAGTCAGTACATTCACATTAGCCCCATAGTGCCATCTTCTCAAGTTACGGATGCTTTACATGTTGTTCTGCCAGCGAGTTTCAGTCGTGAGAAATTTAAGCATTTCCATCCTTTATCTCCTTTAGAAAAATGAAGTCCTCGTCTTGCTTGAGGAATTAGACAGCAAAACCTTTGAATGCCAAGTGGGAAACGCTAAGGGCACAGTGCAGAAAACACATATGAAGATTATTACACCCTTAACAAATATACCCAGCAATCCAGTACCTCAGGTAATTAATATTGATATTGTTTAATAGCAGATGTACTGTAGTAGTATTATCCGTCTTGTAATGTCAACATGCTATCATGGCTCTCAATGTGTTTCTACAGAAAAAATGTTCCTTTAGTGGTATGGTGGAAAATACTGGATCTTTACAAGTGCAAGCCCTGTATGACTTCACTCCAGGTGAATATAGATAGACAGTTGTGTTCTGTGTAAGAAAACAAAGGGCCATTTTCCAAGGCAAGCATAATTTAATAAGGCTATGAGTAGTGTTTTGTTTATTGTTTTTGCTAAGAATAGTTACGATGTGTCTGTGAAATCCTTCCCCCAGGTTGTTCAGACTAGTAATTAAATATGCGTTTCTCCTTTACATTCACAGTCAGAGGCAGTTGTGAATCTGCTCCTATAATAATCATATGTTGTCCTGTGTTTGTGTCTCAGAGGGGCCTGGAGAGCTGATGTTGAAGGCTGGTGATGTGGTGTCTAATGTAGAACAGCTGGATAGTGAGTGGTACATGGGAACATGCAGAAACATCACTGGATTCTTCCCCATTAACTACGTCAAGACACTGGTAAATATCGTGTATGGAATTTTTGACAAATATAGTAGACAATGTCCCACGACTTAAAGCATTAGAAGGATTTGTTTTTTTTTGTGTGAGAATTATTAGATATGTTGAGTAAACTTGATTAACAAGATTTAAACAAAATATTTGTCTTTCCCTTAAAATTGTGATTATTACCTGTCCCACCCATGACCTTCTCAACTGTACCTAACAAACTATCATGCAATAATCTATTTAACTGATATTCTTTGTAGATAAAAAGTCATTTTTATTTATTAAAAACAATTCATATTTTTTGTAGTAATATTTATTGTGTCCCAAATTTGCATGCATAGTTACTCCAAGATTTCCACCAATTACATAAAAAATACACAAGTGATTATTGTGTAATTATTATAATTTGGACCCTTTCTACAGCAAGTAAATGTAAACTGATTCCTTTTTCTAATTTTTACAAATATTGTTGTGTTGACAGCATTCTCATGCTCAACTATTCAACCATGTCATTCAAGTTATTGTAAGAAAAACCAAAAAAATCTGTTTTTACAGATATAATAAAACTAAAAAAGTTTTTTACAGTTTTTTATCTTACAAATTGTACACTGAACAAAATTATAAACGCAACACTTTTGTTTTTGCCCCCATTTGTCATGAGCTGAACTCAAAGATCTAAGACTTTTTCTATGTACACAAAAGGCCTATTTCTCTCAAATATTGTTCACAAATCTGTCTAAATCTGTGATAGTGAGCATTTCTCCTTTGCCGAGATAATCCATCCACCTCACAGGGCAAAAACAAAAGTGTTGCGTTTATAATTTTGTTCAGTATATGTAATTAGTATTGATGTATAGTTAATATTTAAATTAAGGAAATTACAAGATCACACAAATTGCAAGTTGCAAACAATTATTTATACATGTCTCAAATTTAGTTAACAGGGTTTCAAAAATCTCAGCTCATATTATTTATGTACTGAGGTTGACGTGAACATTTCCTGAAAGTTAAGCATGTATATTCAGGGATCATAAAACTGATTAATCTCTGCCATTACCAAATAATCTTTTTTTTTTCTCTCCAGAACAAGCCTGGTACATCTGCGCCAGTATCCAGCAATGAATGGAAATCCAAACCATCTCCTGATCCTGTGAGGTAAGTCATCCTCACAAGATTGGACTGTAAAAGCTCAAACACAAATTAAATGAACTTTTTCTTTTCAAATCTGATGTACTGCAATGTTAGATTGACAAAAGTACTAGGAACCAGATTACATGACAATGACTAATATTTTATATCCCTGTATTTTCTTCAGAGGCCCAAGGTGTGTTGCGAGGTTTGACTTTGAGGGAGAGCAGAGTGATGAGCTCTCATTCTCTGAAGGTGATGAGATTCGGCTTAAAGAATATGTGGGAGAGGAGTGGGCTCGTGGGGAAGTGAATGGCCATGTTGGTATTTTCCCCCTCAACTTTGTGGAAGTGCTTGAGGATCTTCCTCCAGTCCCAGTGCAGAAATCTGTTCCGAATAAGATTGCACTGCCTGGTAAGAGGCCAAAACAATATATCTATAAATTATACACATTTGATTTAATGTTTAAAGAAACATTTAGATCCTATTGAATTTTTTTTCCACCACAGAATTTAAAAAGGTTTTTAAAAATGTGAAAAAAGTGTGATGAAAAAAAAGTCACAGTTCCGGTTTTAAAAAGTCAGAATTTCAAGATATAAAGCTCAAAGAAGGACAAAAACACTATATCAGAACCTAACATTAGTCCATACTGAACAGACCAAAATTTAAGCTTTGATTTGTGTTACTATGCCTGAAATAGTAAAACAATCTTTGCAAAGAATACAAAGCTTAGAAACATGCCCTAGTGACATTGTGTATTTGGGTGTTTCTTCACTTATGGGTAGAATTGGAACCTGTAAACTCTCTCTTAAAAATGACATGCATCACTTGAGAATTCTGTCATTTTCTAAAATGTCATAAACATTTCCACCACGATGTCATTTCCAGCACACCTTAAAATATGCATTGTATTTAATAATATTCTGTAATTGCAATTGCCGTGATGGAAATGTGATTGATGCAAAACTTTTTTTGTACAATTTGGCCAAATTATAGCTTGATAGGAAATAACACACAATAAAAATACTGTTCACAAATGATATTCATCTCAAGAATGTTAACAAGTACAGTGACTTTTGAAAACCTTTATTATAGTGGCGATATTGTTGATTGTGGTGGAAATTATGTCATAACCACACCAATATGTAACAATACAAACATTTATGTGAATATTTTTCATATTGAAAGGGATTGTTTATTCCACCCATCATGATAGGTTATAGTTTATGATGGATTTTCACATTTTAAAACTAAAGGACTGGGACAAGGGTAAACTGCCAAAATCTAGACATAAACGGCTTTTGAAAAGTAAAAAAAATAAATGGAAGTCTGGTAAAAAGTTTTCTGGATAATTTAAATGTGACAAAGGTTGATATTTGTTTTAAGAAACAAAGCATTAAAATACCGGTTGAAGAAACACCTATTAATTACTATAGAAGTGCATTCTACATGGAAAATGAAACCCCACTTGATTGAATATAGTAATGCCTCTCCAGTTTCAGGAAACATGGAGCACATTCAGTTTACCCTAGAACTGTCTGTAATCCAGTCACTTGTCGGTTTCTAATGCACCAACAACACCAAAACCGTATCAGCATAAGCGTCTCTGTGACTCAACGAGTGGGCCGCTCTCCCTATGGTGGGAATGTGAAGAATTTGCCCTTCTGTTTGTGTTTCATTAAGGGCTATATGAAACTGACCTGTTCATGTTTTGGGCTACAGATCTAATATATGTTGCGTATCATTTCTCAGGAATGGCCGGTTCACCTAACACACGGATGTCTTACAAAGCCACTAAGGTATCTTCTCCCAACTTGTCACATTTGATCTTTCCTGTAGTAATGCAGTGATTAAAGCTGGCATGAAATAAAAAAAATCACCTGTTTATTTTCTAAATGCATTTAATAGATGATATTGTGAACAGTTCATTCATGCATATGTTATGAATGTAATGTGTAATCAAAATGTCTTAACTTTGGCTAGTCTATATTGCTCTCTGCAAGTATACTGTATATATGCAGATAAAGTTTGACATACAACTTAATATAAAAGTCTGGATGATATAGTTGTATTTTGCGATAAAATAAAAAATCAGGTAGTTGAGATTTGCTTTATATGAGTGTACTGGATGCATGTATGCAAATAAAGTTGGATATAATATCCAACTTGATATATCCAACTATTGATAATACAGTTGACATTTTGCGACACTGTAAACTATCACTCAGCTGAGATTTGCTATATAGTATGTATTGCTTTATGTGAGTGTACTGTATGCTGGGCAGGCAGGTAAAGTAAGATGTGCTATATATTCAATCTTTTTCATCTGTGTCTACAGGTTGAATCTAACGGTGAAGAGTGGGCTGTGGCACTGTATGACTTCACAGCAGAGACAGAGGAGGATCTGCCCTTCCAGCAGGGAGACAGGATCCTGGTCACTGCTCACATAGATGATGAATGGTGGAGCGGACGGATCAATGGCAGAGAAGGCTTCTTCCCCAAAGCCTTTGTAGAGATTGTTACAGGTGAGATTATAAAGTGACTGCAGGCCTCTAGTGGACAGAAGCTGGAAATACACTTTCAGTACTTCAGTTTATATTCACTATGCAGTTTAAATAATTATCTTTTTAATACTTTGTCTTTTTCTCTGTGCAGGTGGGAGAAAATGGTAATGGAATGAATAAGCAGAGGCAACCTCAGAAGCAGTGTTTTTCTTCTTCTTCTCCTTCTTCATCTTTTTTTATTTTTGATTCGTTTCCAGTTTATTTTAATTGCGTTTGTCTAATATATTTATAAATGTGAAGTCATTGTTGATATTCCATTGTATCCTAAAAATATATTCATGAACTGCTATGGACTTGTTGTTTGTCTTATATGTACACTCTAAAACAAATCTGTAAAAATAGGGCACAATATAATGTATTACTTTGAATTACCGGATTTATTTTTATAGGTGTTTTACCTGTATTTTGAATTTTGCACTTCATTGCATTGTGTTTTAGGGTTAATGGAAATGTCCATAAAATGAATGGATAATGTCCCAGTAATAAGCTGCAGTAATAACAGATTTATTTCCATTTGAGCTTACTTTTCTGTATACAGTATTAATGGTTTTATATACAGAGAGCAAATAGTATGTATCACTTTACATTTTGAAGCAAGTACAATATCCAGTGCCATCGTATGTTCACACTGACTTACACATTTGCTTGGCTAATATAGCATAAAGTGGTTCTCAACTGGGGGATTTAAGAGAACTACCAAGGGGGCGCAAGATGAATGAAAAGTGTTTAAATTAATAAGTTATTATGAATCTTAATCTAAAATGCTAAAACACATAAAACCAAGATGTAAACCAAAATTAAATGTATTTTTATTTTTCCTCAATTTTAATTTTTCAACCATTTTTATTGAATAACACAGGTGCACAAAAATGGGGTATGGAGTATATGCTGTGCACAAGGGCCTATCCGTGGGCGCCATTTTGCCGAAATCTGTGAAATTCTTCAATAAAACAGAAATAATCAAAAGGCTATTTGTTAAAACACAAAAAAGGAGATTTTATTTTTATTTAACCTTTTGTTTAGCTATTTCAATTAGTAAACATGTATTTTATTATGAAGTGAGTAGCCTACAACTGCTGCTCAGCCTTCGACACAGTCACATGACCAAAATGAATAGAGGAGGGAATGGAAATGTTTTGGGGTGCAGAACAGAAAAAGACAAAGGCAAAATGAAAAACAATGCATTAAATGAGAACAGTGAACAAACAGATTGGTAAGCCTAACCTATCAGTTTTTTTTTTCTTCTTATTTTGTCATGAAGTCAACATTTAACGTCGTTGCTTGATTGATGTTTATTTCAGTTCATTTCTGAGTGTTTTGTCGCTCAAAATATAAAAAAGTCATGGTATGTTTGTGAATTGGCATTTTACATTTACATTCAAGAGAAACTGAAGAGATTGTTAACAGGGATACAAACTAGCAACCTTTCCCCGAAAATCTCCATTTTGAATTCAAAATAGGTCATTTGTGTGATTCATATAGAAAATGGGTTTTTGAAAACTGGTGCAACTCCATACTTCAGTACAAACCAATGCTGAACTTTAACAATAAGTGATGTTATAATAGTGATATAATGTCTAAATATAAATCCAAAGCAAAACACTTGAAAATAATTATATTTGGGAATGGAAACCATATGGTGGAAACGGCACATGAGCCAGTAATCCTCTGCAGCCATCTACTGGTTATAGTGGCAATATTCTGTCATTTTTAAGTGTTTTGAAGCCCACCTACATTTTGGTGAAACCATATGGCAAAATATTTCATTGTCTAATGAAAACAAATTAAAGATGTGGGCCATAATTTTAAAAGCTACTTTTACAAAATCAAAACAGGCTAATCACCCAAACAACGTCATACCCATAACATCTTAGGGCTGCTTTCTTCAGAATCATAGATATAGTGCCAAATACCTCATGATGTGTTAAACCGATAAACTCTTATTCAAAAAGACTGGCTGCTTTATTAAAAGCAACGATGTTCCCGTTTTACAGCACATTCAAAACCGTAAATGCACTCCAAAAAATACGACCAACATGGTAACTACTTTAGCTATGAAGAACTTAACCTGGACGAGAGCAGATCAATTACACTTGCAAAAATTACATATGCAGAAAGCACATGCTTTTGTGCTCAAAATGAGCTTAAAATGTGAAATAAGTCTAATTAGACATGGGAAAGACTGATTGTTTTTAAAAGCACAAACATAAAATAACATTTGAAAAGTTTAAAATTGTAACTACAAAAATAAAATAAAGAATTTTAATTAAAACTGCTCTATGTTCTCACATTTATTTTATCTTTGTAATGTGATAACATTATATGGAACACACAACAAATAAAACAAAAAATGGCTTGATAAATGGTTTGTCTTCATCTGGTATCTCAGCTGAGACCTGTCCACTATGGGTGACCCTACCTGTAGTTGTGAAGTACCAGTGGTTTAGCTCTCAACACGCTAACAACTGCACAGAAACCCTTGGGAAATATGTCAACGCACAGGAAACCACCCAAAACATCATAATAACCATGCAACAATGCAATAAAACATTCAGAAGAGTCAAGCAACTGCAAAGCACCACGCTCACGACCTCTCAGAAAACCTTGGCAAATGCATGTCAATGCACAGGAAACCACCCAAAACATCCTGACAACCTTGTTCCAATGTGCTGAAAAAAAATGCTTAAAAATACTTACTCTACAAACTATAAACTTACTTATACTAAAACTATTTACAAACTTAACTGTATATATGAAAATATATGTAAATGTATATATTTAGATACTGTGATGACACTGTTTCTGGTCTTCTTTTTTCATGGTTTCTTCAGGCAGGGGCTCTTTACTGATGTCCACATGGATTTGAGGAGCGAAGCTTCTGCTGGTTGTGGAGAAGCTCTCAGTGATCAGGATGCATCCATCTCCAGCAGGGAAGGGCAACTCAGTGTCTCCCACAGTCGCTGCTTGATCTTCAGTCCCAGCTCAAGGCTGTAGAGACGGTGCCTACCACAGCGTGTCTTCATCATGGGCTCTGCCACAGAGTGGTAATTGTCCTGGTAAATTGCACACTGTAGCTGTGGATAGAGACAGGCTCTTCCTGCTGACACAAAGGTGCTGGACACACGTCTACTGTAGAGACTGAGGCTGCTAGAATGATGTTGGGAAGGACAGCAGCGTTTTTCAAATAGCTCTCCTCCAAACCATTGGGTCTTCGAGCTTTCACAGAGATGCAGCTGTAATTGTGACCCAACCTGATTACACCTGCCAGTTGTGAAAGATCACAGAAGCCTTGACTGGAAGAGACACCCCTCAGGTATGAGGGAAGAGCCCTGGTTCTTCTCAGGCGATGCTGCTCCATGAAGATGCCTGGAAAAACACTTCAAAAATTGGACAAATTACTGAAACTTACCAAACTGAAGTGTTGTGAAGAGCTTGTAGCACATGTGATCGGGCTTCGAGGCTTCAGGAACAGTTGTGTTGATTTTTAAATGTAAACTCGGACTGCTGTACTGACAAAGAATGCTGAGGCTCATTTAAATGTAAACAACACTAAATATCAGCAGCATGAGCACTGTTACATGTTCTATATAATTATTAATAATTTATGCATTTAGCAGATGCTTTTATCCAAAGCAACTTACAGTGCATTCAGGTTATACACTTTTTACCAGCATGTGTGTTCCCTGGGAATTGAACCCACAACCTTTTGCACTGCTAACACAATGCTCTACCACTGAGCCACATTAATTCTCTATTCAGCTTCATTTATACATCTACAAATATATATCCGTATATGTGTGTATGATACATGATATACAATGTCTAAGGCATGCTCCTGATGAAATGGTAGATGGTGCCCTGGGGGATCCCCACTAATCAATCAGACCTGGATGAGGGCATCAGTGACCTCCTGGACAGTCTGTGGTGCTACTTGGTGGCTTAGGATCTTCCAATACATAACATCCCAGAAGTTCTCAATTGGATTCAGGTCAGAGAAACATGAGGGCCAGTCAATTGCATCGGTGCCTAATCATCAAGAAACCGCCTACTCACTCCGGCCACATGAAAACGGGTCCCACTGCACCTGCGTAAGGTCTGACAGGATTTCATCCCGGTACCCAACAGCAGTGAGGGTATGGTTGGCTAGCACATGGAGGTCTGTATGACCTGCCAAGGATATTCCTCTTCAGACCATCGGTGGTCCACCACCAAACCCGTCATTCTGGATGATGTTGCAGGCAGCTTAATATTCTCTATGGCATCTCCAGACTTTTTCACGTCTATCACATACTCAATGTGAACCTGCTCTCAGCCATGAAGAGAATCGGGTACCAATGGTGGGTCTGCCAATTCTGGTGTTCTCTTACAAATGTCAATGAAGCTACACAGTGCTAGGCTGTGAGCACAGGTCCCACTACAGGATGTCGGGCCCTCATGCCACCCTTATGGAGTCTGTTTTTGACAGTTTATTCAGAAACATGCACACCAGTAGCCTGCTGGAGGCCATTTGGAGAGCTCTGACAGCACTCCTCCTGTTCCACCTCACACAAAGAAGCAGATATCAGTCCTGCTGCTGGGTTGCTGTCTTTCAACAGCCTTCTACAACTGTGCTGGGAAACACACCAAACCTCCTTGTGACAGCACATATGGAAGTGTCATCCTGGAGGAGCTGGACTACCTGTGCAACCTGATTGGGTTGTAGGTACTGCCTCATATCCAGCTAGAATTTAAGAGCGGCCTGTGAAGGAGCATTTCATTGGTTGTGAATCTACTGAACTAATACTGACAGTCTATGTTTTGAGTCATTTTGCTCTGGGAAATATCAAGTCCAGTATCTGATGAATTAAATAAAAAAAGTGAGATTGAACATTTGCTTGCTTGTAAATCAATGCATATTTTATATCTGCATCTGCTAATCTTAATCACTAGTGCTGGCTAGTTGGTGACTAATTGATAATTCATATGTGACCCTGGACCACAAAACCAGTCATAGCACGGGTATATTTGTAGCAATAGCCAAATAGTCAAAATTATAGATTTTTCTTTTATGCCAAAAATAATTAGGATATTAAGTAAAGATCATGTTCCATGCAAATATTTTGTAACTTTCCTACTGTAAATATATCAAAACTTAATTTCTGATTAGTAATATGCATTGCTAAGAACTTCATTTGGACAACTTAAAGGTGATTTTCTTGCACCCTCCGTTTTCAAATAGTTGTATCTCAGCCACATAGTGTCCTAACCTAACAAACCATATGGAAAACTTATTTATTCAGCTTTCAGATGATGTATAGATCTCAATTTCAAAAAAATTTACCCTTAAGTTATGACTGGTTTTGTGGTCCAGGGTCACATATTTTTATTATTCAGACTTGAGTTCTAACCTATAAACTTAATCCAAAGTGTGTCTCAAGTCTTACTCTCCTTTAAATAGTTTTTTTTTCCCCAGCTAGATGGAGCATGTAAAATTGGGGGGAAAATATGATAATTCATAAAAACTTGGCCATCTGAATAATTTTGACAGATGAATGATGTTAGATGAATCATACTATTTTAAAATCAGGGTTTCTACGGGTCTTAAAAGGACTTAATTCACCCTTCAACAACTGAAGGCCTTAAAAAGGTCTTAAATCATAGCAGAAAATCTTATATTGATAAAGTCATGGCATTAAATGTTGCATGTTCTCCTAAAAATTAATATCTTCTTCAGTATTTTTTGTCATTTTCCAATACAAATATCAAGATACATTTACTTGAGATGCAAAAAGAACAAATCTGTAAATGGGGTATGAAGACTTATTTTTCCTTTGAATTAGGTTGCTTTTCCTAAAGCTGTCGGTGGATATTTGTTCTTTTAAATCAAAGACATTTTGATTGATTTCACAGAACAAAACAACTATGTAATCAATTATCTTTATTTAAGAATGTTTAGACATTTGCACTGTAAAACAAGGAATAATGGATTTTTTTTTGCAGTGTGATCAAAAAGTACAATAAAAGTTAATTTCATAGTCAACTGGTTGGGAGCAGAGCTATTCAATCTCTAATCTTTTTTTTTTTTTATTAATTGAAGAGTAATAGAGATTGATAAGAAGTTGTATTTTTAGTATTGCTAATACAACTCATTGGGTGCTCCCTAGACATTTATATTTAGAGAACATATGGACATATTGTCCAAACAAATGATCTCTATGAAGAATTTCAGGTTTCAGGCCCCACCATAGCACAGAAACTGCACTTGTTAAAATTACAAATGACTTGCTTCTTGTGTCAGACCAAGGCTGTATCTGATTTGTATCGTGAAAAGCGCTATACAAATAAACTTGACTTGACATATTGTGTTCCCTTACTTCTTAAATTTTGGTCTTAAAAAGGTTAAAGGGGTCATAAGATGCTGCTAAAAAGAACATTATTTTGTGTATTTGGTGTAATGAAATGTGTTTATGCG
>NW_015536535.1:1920390-1920599 GCF_001515605.1 Sinocyclocheilus anshuiensis
GGAAAAGCTCAGTGTGCTCTGATTGGCTAGCTATCCAGTGCATTGTGATTGGCCGAATTCCTCAAGCATGTGACGGAAATGTTACGCCCCTCACCACATTGTGATGATGCCGTATCAGGCCGGAGCGTCGATTCAAAAACATGAAAACTCATTATAAACGAGGCATTCGTTGTATCCAGTGGGGACATAATTATGGATTATAATGACTT
>NW_015536535.1:1920766-1923443 GCF_001515605.1 Sinocyclocheilus anshuiensis
ATGCACATTTGGGCGGCGTTATGCAAATATTTCCACATAGTGACCTAGATATGTGGGGGTGTTAGAACGAGCCGTTTTAGGTAGGCGTGGCTGACTCTTAACTTTTATAAAGAATATCTCTTTGGATTTGAGACTTTAGTCTTTGCAACTTTACAGATCTTCTTTATGCACCAAGAGCTTGTAACACTCCAAAGAGAAAGGAAAAATTGAAATCGCATCATATGACCCCTTGAAGTATTAAACTGACTTTCATAAAACCTGTAGAAACCCTGTAAAATGTAACATTCGAACAACAAAGCGGGTGTGTAATGCAGTGCAGCATCAAAATGATCAAATCTTGGGGGAGACTTGTCATCAGTGTCTGGAGTGGTTACAATGGTGTTTAATTTAGTACAGCCTGTGTCTACACACAGTGCAGACCCACTGTCATGTATTGGCTCTGGAACTTATAACATTCTCTCACATCATGAGGAAACTTAACATGCTTTATAACCTGCATATATTAATCTATGACACATCAGTTTGATACTGTAAACTTAGCTTAACATTTATCAACCAGATTAATTTAATTAAATTCAAGAGAAATGTTTATGGTGAAGACATACAGTTTTGTATCAAGGAAATAGGTGTCTTGTATTCTTTTGGAATCACTAAAATTTTGCAAATGATGGCTGCCTGCTCCAAACACCATGAAAAACACTCATGAGATATATTTGTCCTTAGAAGTTGTCAGTTTTTTTATTTTGTAAAAAATAAAATAAAATAGGGGCAATACTATGGAAACAAAATCTTTTTTTTTCTCCATACTCTTTTCTTTTATTCCCATACTTGCCCACACCTGGAAATTACTAAAAATCAACCCTGAAAGTTAATGTTAAATTCCCAAAGTGCCAAAACAGACTTTAAACTGATTTTTCTGACTGGGAGATATGAAAGCATAACAATGATATTCAGCAGGTTTGATGTGATGCATTAAAAAAAAAAAAACACAACAACCGTACACAAAGACTCAAATTTACATGTTTATTGACACCAGCTGTTTGTGTTGGGAGTTTTAGACAGACTCCTGGATGGGGGGCTCATATCCATCAGCTCTCTCCACCTTGGCCCCGGTGTCACCCTCTGCAGGTTTAGCAGCAGCACTGCTGGTTCCACCCTCACCGTGCAGCTCCATCAGCTTACCAACTGTACAATAAAAATTCAGAAATACATTAGCTCTCCAACAAGTAAAATTGTCTAATAATCAAGTTCAAATTGTTGGTTCTTAATTTGATTTGGTAAATGGCTTAGGAATCAAAAAAGTTATTTCCATATACATTTAATTTGTTAAGTTTCAATCATGAGCATAAATGGAAAAAAGTCAAAACAAGCCATGCATGTTCATCACACATTTCAACTTACGCTCAAACTTGGGCTTTTTCAGCATCTTAACCTTCCTGACATAGACATCATGTAGAGGGTAGATGGACTGGCAGGCCTTTTCAATGTCCTTGCCTACACTGTCAGGAATCCTACAGAACAAAAGAGAAGACCATTTATTACACACAACTGCATAACGGTTATAGATCAAGACTGCCAACAAAGTTTTCAGGTTAAAACCCCGGTAAAGAAAGTTGTACTTTCTGGGCACTGCTCAATCTACATTACTTCAACACTCAAAAGTTATGTTAATGACACTGTATTCATGAGTTCCAATGTATAAAAAGTGCTATAATGACCATTAAAAATACTAAGATGAATAATTTGACTACTTAATCTTTACAACATCCAATAACACCCAGTATTTCAACCACACTCTTAGCCCAATTCCAGGGCTATTTCAAACATACCCACCAATAATTGTCCAGCAATTCTGAACTATGCAGGAAGGTGGACCTCCAGGAGCCGATTTAACACAAAAGTGTAATGCATGTAATGTAATGCAATGCATGGATAATGGGGAGAACTTCATACGTACAGTTTGTTGACCACCTCCTTGAGGTCATTGGTCTGGACCTCACGGGTCATGATTTCCATCATCTTCTTGCGGATCTGACGGACCTGCTGGTGCTGAGCATAGGAAGTCTTTCTGATCTGGTTGGTGCGCTTCTTAGTGAAGCCCACGCAGAACAGGCGGAGAAGATAGCCATCAGTGGTCTTCACATCGACGTGGGCCTCAATCATTGTCTGACGGGAAAGAACACAGTCCATTAGCATGTTAGAACACAGCCTGCACAAACAGCAACCCAAAAATTGCTACATTATGTAGAACTTTTTCAATTAGACAAATATAGAGAGAAATGGACATCTCTCAGGTTTCTTGTAGTATCTAGTCTTATGGATTTGAAATGCCATGAAGGTGAATAAATGACAAGATTATTTTTGGGAGAACTCTCTCATTAATCGGAAAACTTTTAAGATGTAAAATGAAGAAACTTGCAGTAGTATCTTAAGACACATTCCAAACAAAAACACCAAAGCAACACTGCTGTTAAATTTTACAGCACAACAATACAAGAAGGGTGGTTACACCAGACTTCAGGCATGCAAAAGTCTTCAGACACTACAATGATCATGATGCAATGTCATGCACTATGGAGTCTTTTTTTTTAACATAAAATGCAATGCTGCAAACTAGGGCTGCACGATAAATCGCATGCGATATTTAATGCGCATCTTGTCAGAAAGCCCGTTCTGT
>NW_015536535.1:1923601-1925726 GCF_001515605.1 Sinocyclocheilus anshuiensis
CGCAGCTCGTCAGTGAACAACGGCTCTGTGTAGTTAATGCTGCTCAATGTGAAAGCCCGCAGGTGATGGAGATTTACCACTGATTACAGAACCGGCTTCACTGATAAGATGCGCGTTAAATATCGCATGCGATTTATCGTGCAGCCCTACTGCAAACCTGCAGCTTTAACGTTTGTGTCTTTTAATTCAGCTAAGAGATCACACCAGGCTGTATCATCTTCCATTGGTTACATATCTTCACCAAACTTGTAACTTTGCGTCTCCAGTCTTAAGCACTTGCATGCATTTGAACAAACGTGAACGGAACAAGAAATGTAGTATGAATGCCACTTAAAGGGGTACAACAATTTTTACTTAACAGTGTGGCTTTTCTGTAATGGCAAGCACCCTACACTGAGTAAAGGTCACGTCTTAACTTGGATTTACCTGCCACTTCTTGACCATGGAGCACATCTTATCACGGGTGAGGTCCATGCCGTGGAAGTTGGTGAGGCAGTTCTTGCCCTGCACGTCTTCTGTGACCAGCTTGAACTTGCGGAAGGCCACCTCGTCGTTCTGCAGATCAGCCAGACTGACCTCGAACACACGTCCCTTCAGACCATCAGAGGCAATTCCTAGATTACAAAGACACGGTGTCAAATTTACTGCAGTTTGTAGTACTATGATGCTTAAGGATTTGATGGGAATGTCAGGTGATCTCACAACAGTAATCAGTTTTTCATCTGGGACCGAAACTACTGTCATTATGTATTCCCACTGCAATACAGCACTTATTCGCACCAAACAATTGGGACACATGGCTCTTATTGTACAGCAAGATATGCCCTTTCCCAGCAGGGTTAACAATTCATGCTAAATCTGTGTGGAGAAACCGACACCGTGGATATAAAAAGCACTTACTGGTTCCCTGAGTCCTTGTGACCAAGGTCTTGCCCAGGTTGCGGATGTTGAACATGGCTGGTGCCTTGACATCATACCAATCCTTCTTGGAGAATGGATCCACACTGCAAGAGAAAACACGCATGTAAATACGTTTCAGAGAAAGCATTATGTTGCAATGAAGCCACATTTTCACAATTCAAATACGGACACGGCTTATATTTGCTTTGGCTGCATTATCTAAAATATGAGAAAGCACTAAATGAGCATCCAACTTCCCAACACATGTGTTCCGGCGAGTCTCAAGTCGGTAAAGTATCCTTGAAAACTACTAGCTAGCGCTCCCGGAGACACATTACGTTAGCGTGATCAGTTTGCCGAGCTAATTTTTTGCTGAAAACGAATACTTTATGAAATTTGTAGGACTAGTGCATTAGAAAACAGTACAGGACCTTACAAGCTCTGAGCTAAAGTTGTCAGAACACACCTCACAGGCCATGAATGAGCCAGTCAGGCTAGCAGGACCGCTACATACAATCTTTAATATATCGATCACACCCTACATCTATAAACAACAGTTATCCTCCAGAGTGGTTTATAACAGTGTAACGACACAGCCGAACGATTCATTTGTGACTTACATCTTCTTTTTGGCACCTTTTTTGCCACCTTTGGTCAGCCTCTTATTCTTGCCGACTGCCATGTTGAGCACAGGGAGTAAAAGAGAAGGAAATGAGGAAATACCGCGAGAATTAAAGCGACAGCGAGAAAAGACATATCTCGCGGGATTTCGTTGGCCTGTAACGCATCTAGTGTTTGCATACATGATTTCACTAATTGCGATATTTAAAAGATATTGACTGAGAAGTTACATCCAAGCACAATATTTTAGAATCATATTTACCTTTTTAATGATTCCTTATCTGCAAAACAATAATTTATATAGAATTTGAGAATCGCGTGCCAATGTACTGGGCGAAAAATAGGACGTTTAGTTATACGTAGCCTACTACTTAAAGGGATAGTTATAAAGGACTTTTGATAGTTTACCCCAAAAATAGTTTACCCTGATAACTATCATCAGTTACTCACCCTGAAGTTGATGCAAACCTATATGAGTTTCGTTCTACTGTTCAACATAAAAGAACATAATTATTTTGAAGAATGTGGGTAACCAAAGAGCTGAGAGTATGCCTAAGTAAATTATAATTTTAGGGTGAACTGTGTGTGTGTTATTTATTAATGC
>NW_015536535.1:1926802-1935004 GCF_001515605.1 Sinocyclocheilus anshuiensis
GAGGACCCGATCATTTAATCTGTTCAGTCAAGTTTCTGTATCAATCATAAAACAAAAACGAAATTAAAAACTGAAATGACTAAAAAAATTGTAAATCTCAATTCGTTAAATAAATAGTTCAGTAAATTAATTACTAACATTCAATCCTCTTGCCCTGTTATTCTTATCATTAAATAATAATAATAATAATAATAATAATAATAATAATAATGACAATCGTTTTATTTTTATTGTTGTTTATTATTATTATTATTATTATTATGATGCTATTAAAATTATCATATTGCATTCCTTATCGTTTCCAAAGGCAAAACTGCACAGATGAATATCATAGTTATTTAAAAACATTATCTTTCACACTGTTCTTTAGAATCTCAAAAACAAAAGCTCACACTTCACTCATTCACAATAGCTGCATAATTAAAACTGACATTATGCATTAGCACAGGGTTTTTATTTGCACTGTATCAGGCATCTTTAAATAGCTGCGACAAACACTAGTCTGTCCTGTTATCTTTGAAAAGAAAACATTTGGAAGGAGGGTAAAGAAGCATTTTTCTTCTTTGATTGCAATTTTTGGTGTTCCTTCTCGGTGTCAGCCTTTAAGCCGGAGACAGGCTGACGTCATAGCTTTTGCATCTCTTCTTGCTAGGCGCAGAATACTGTTATCTTGGACCTCCCCTGAAACCCCGTCTATTTCAGTTTGGCTCAAAGATTTGGTCTTTTTTTTTAAAACTTGAAAAAATTAAGTACAATATCAGAGGTAGTGGGGGAATCTTTTTTTTGAAAAATGGCAACAATTTATCACATTCTTTAATGATTTACAAATCTTAGACGTGTATTGAGTGGAGGTATATATGTATACCCCTTATTTTATTATTATTATTAATTTGTTTTATTTTATGTTTTATGTGTTTTTTTGTATTTGTATTTTTTGTTTAATTTTTTTATTTTAATTTAATTTAATTTAATTTTTTTCAGATGTCATTGTGTTTTAATTGGGGATTGCTTTGTTGGGGCTGGGTAGGGTCGTATATGGTGGGTGGGGTGATATAAAATGTAAATGCAATTTGCAACAATAAAAATTCTATGGTAAAAAAAAAAAAGAAGCATTTTTCTGTCAATTTATTTCTGTACTGAATGCTTGTTACTGAATTTATGTATGCATCTGTGTGATGTCAGTATAAAGTTCAGTGCCTGTGTGACAAATGGTTCTTTGTTGCTACAGAGTCTAGACCTTTAATTCTGTGGCCCCGAGAGACTGTATTTAGAGTCAACAAAGTCAATGTGCTGCTGACTCCTTGGCAGCGACTCAAAGGGGCCATGAAACCACACTTTGAATATAATAAGACAGTGAGCACATTTATTCTTGAATATAGTTGAAAAAAAATTCCTTAATATTCAAGACTTCTGCGCTTCTAGGCTAATGGTCTGTCTTACAAATTAAAGTTTACATAGATATAACTCGTTGTATGTGAAAATTTGAACACTTAAGTCTAAATGATCATGAGTATCTCAAATCTGAACTCAGATTTAGATAGGTGAAATATCTAATTCTTTAAAGTCACAATGAAAAAGGAGAAGCAACTTTACTTCTGATGCACATCTGAATGTAGTGGATTATCAAAACAGGAAAAAAAAATGAATGGAGGTGACTCGTTTCTATCTATTGGTTGTTGATTGGATTTTGAGTTGTGGGCATTGCACTCAAAAATTAATGCCAGCTTGCAGTTGCTTGTGGAGGGATGGGGTTTAAGCAGAGTAAATGATTAGAGAAATCAGGCATATACATCACCAGCGAGAAGTCTGTTGCTTTTATTGAAAGATCACGTTATGACATTGTGATTAAAAATTACAAGATAAAAAAAAATGAAACGTGGCTGAATCATCAATAAGATCTATAACATGCATTAAAAATATAAAGGGTGATTTTTTTTTATTTCATGCACACTTAAATGGATAGACTCAATTAAATTCCATCATTATTTTCTCACTGCATACTCTACAGAACACACACACACACGCACACACGCACAAAAAAAACAAAAAACATATATATATATATATATATATATATATATATACATATACTTTAAAAACACTGAGGTCCAAACAATTCACTTTTATTGTATGGACAAACAAGCAAATAAACAAACAAACACTTTTTTGTGTTCCACAGAATAAAGAAAGTCATGGTTGGAATGACATGAGATTGAGTAAATGATGACTTAATTTTTAAGTGGCAGGAACAAGAAATCATGTGGTCTCAGGCTGGAATGGGCAATCTACATATGATTACATTTATGCATTCGGCAGATACTTTTATCCAAAGCAACCTACTCTGCAAATAAAGGTAAACATAATAATAGTAATAACTATTATTTTAATAATAATTATTTAATTAGTGCTACAGGAAGGCTAATATCTGTATTTAAGCACAGCTGCAGGTTCTCTGTTCTTCCAGAAGTTATCTCACTCTTGACATGTTCTTTTCATGCTTAGTTCTTTTTTATTTGTAAATAGTTTGACAGACCACTGAAGTACAGAAAACATAAGAAAGTACATATGATTCTTATATTGCACAGTGCACATTACAAATATTATTATGAATAACGATAACACATTCTTTAATAGGCTACAGTAGTTTGATACAACACTGATACATTAGGCACCACGCAACCCACGCAGTTTCGTGGGGCCCATCTGGAACGCGATTTCTACCGAGGGGGACTTCCCTGGAACGCTTGCTTAGGGCCCCAAAAGTCTAAACATGCCTCTGCTTTGATATTAATAAGTTAAATCTTAGTGCAAACCACGTTTCTAATGAATGCCAGGCTTTTATTATGTCTCTATGTGACAAGTGCATTATCGTAAACCACCACAACAGCGCGTCCCTGACACAAGATCTCCAGTATGGTGTCACTCTGTCCTAACAGGTCTAGCACTTGACACACCTGAGCCCCCCTTTCTCGGCGCACTGCGCATGCGCAGCTCTCTCACGCAGCTCCACTGTCATGGCGGAGACGGAGCAGAGTAGGAGCTGATTCAGGAAGAGATGGCGCTGTAAAGTGGGTTACCACTGAAACTTCACTCCAACAGTTCCCACAGGGACCAGGAGGATTGTCTTCTCTTTGGAGGGACCCCTGAGAGCCAACGTCGGACGTTCCTTGCCTTATATTTTGTAGTTTTTTTGCGTCTTGTTCTTATCGGTGCGTCTACCTGCGCGGAATCTCTTCAGCACCGCTGTTTCCTGTTTGACACTCGCAAACACTTCAATGACATTGTTGTTTAGATATCTTTCCTTTAAGAGACCGACAGAGATTGACAAATATTGTGTTTCTTATCTGGGCTCACCACAGCGCGATTTCGTCCTCCTTTGGACAAGTTAATAGCCGTTTTTCCTCTCTACAGTAGAACAATTCCTGTCAGTCAGGTGTAGTGACATCAATTGACACTTCCCGCCGAAAGCGCGAGACACTAACGTATAAACTGGCCGTGAATGGAGACCAGGACCTGTTTTTCACCTCTGTCAACTTAACGAGAGCGATATTTGCCATACATTTCTCCATAGTTTAACTCGGCTGTAGGGTCAAACAGGTGTCGCACCTGTTCCCCTCTCACCTGACTCCGTCATGGCGAGCGCAGGTGACAGCGCTGGCGGGATCCCCATCAGAGGAATCCGCATGAAGTTCGCCGTGCTGGCGGGGCTCCTGGAGGCTGGTGAAGTCTCCAATCGGGACATTGTGGAGACGATCTTCAATCTGGTAAGCTGATTAAAGCCTTTAAATAGAGATTTTAAAACACCGTGGCTGGACAAGACCAAACCTTTAGACTCTAGCTGTTACTCTAACTAAGCTTTTAAGTTACAGTTGTATGGCAGAAAGTGGAGCGGTGCTGCTTAATGGTTAAAAGTCAATCCCATAAGGTTGAAGTATGTATTGCCCCCATTGTGTCCTTGATCAAGACACTAATGTCAGCTGACTGAACCTGTAGTAAGTGGCATGTAAGTCAACGTGGATGGAAGCAGCTGTCATATAAAGTGATGTGACTGTAAAGAAAGGCAATGCACACTTTCAGAAAAAAAGGTACACTCTAAAAAAAGCTGGGTTGTTTCAACCCAACTTAGGGTCAAATATGGACTAACCCAACTGTTGGGTTAAATTTTTACATTACATTTTTAACCCAAACGTTGGGTTAGTCCATATTTGACCCAAAGTTGGGTTGAAACAACCCAGCATTTTTTAGAGTGTACCTTTATTAGGGTACAGCAGCTTGTCACTGGGGTATGATCACAACTTTGCTGAAAACCCTGTTGTACACGATCTTCCACATGCCTCTATGCCCTGTGATTGGTAGTCCATTATTTTTTAGCAAGTAAAAAGCCTTTTAGTACAATTTTAAAAACATCCCCTTTCAAGTAATCATGGTACAATAACTGTACATAGCTGGATTGAAGCCATGTAGGTTTGTATGTTTTGCCCCCCACAATAAAAACAACAGCACTTTAAACATAAAACTAAGCATTAAAAGATCATTTTACTTAGACATTTTATTCAGAGAAATATTGTGACAACTTATATTTATATGCATTTTAGCATTGTGAGTAGTATGTTATGTTGTTATAAAAATCTCAATGATATATATTACAAGCTATCAGAATTCCATCTTACTTTTTGGCCATTTCATCTTACTTTGTGTACCAAATTGCGGATTTTTTGGGCCTCTGAATAATATTGCTTTTTTTTTCTAAAATAATAAAGACTATTATTTAATATGTCAGCCTTTACAAGGTTACAGGAACATCTTTGTACCTTATTTACCCCTGCAAGCTTCATAGTAGTACCTTAAAGGTACATATTACTAATATATAAAGGTATATACTAATATGTACCTTTTAGGGACAGATAAGATACAAAGTCAGAAAGTACTGCCCCAGTGACAAGCTGTTGTACCCCTAAAGGTGTAATTGCTGCACATTGTCTGACAGCGTAGGCTATTTAAGTACCTGTTTTATAGCATGGATTTTATACAGCCAATATACAGTTAGATTTTTTTATACAGTATTCTTAAGCAAAGGCATAGGATGATTCAGTAAAACTCAGTGTTATACTGTTCATTTGAAAAAGCATTTATTAAGGGGCTCTGTTTTCTGCTGCATTAATCTATGCTGTGTTTCTAGCTATGTGGTGGTGGTTGATCAACCTGTTTCTAAGTGCACTGCTTGTTTTAGATAGTTTTCTCTAGGGCTGCACGATTAATCGCATGCGATATTTAACGCGCATCTTATCAGTAAAGCTCCCTGCTCCTGTCATTGCACAGTTCTTATGTGAAGCTATTGTCCATTAATCCATGATGAAGGATTACAGGGTGTGAGGAAGAAACCTGGGTTGATTTTTTAGCAGTGACCTAATGTTCACCCTCATTGAAATGATGGCAGTGCTCTGTCAGCTTTAAACTCATCTTGCAGTCTCCATTGAGTATGCATGGTACAAAATCAAATGTAGAGAGCAGAATGTCTCGCATAGTTCTTATTGGCAGTCAGAGTTCACAGATCACTTCAGCACAGCTCCATGATGTAATAACAGCTCTTTTCTGTTGACCAGCCCCAGACACGAGGAAGTCAGTAGCACTTTCTGGAAATTGCACTCTTTTTTCCCTCCTCCCACGTCCACAAGTGAGTTGAAAGCCCCTGTTATACATTAGCTGAGTTTCAAGCATGATTGAGCGGTCTGTATGTGACCCACATTGTAGCTGAAACTGATTGGGAGAGGTTTGCTTGGCAGGTTTTAGTGTTGTGAAATGACATTGAAGAATGAATGAATGAGAGGAAGAAGGAAGTAAGAAGCGTGCTGCAACAATGCACTCTACTCTGTTGCTGATGTAACACAGCTGAGAGGCAGAAGACATGCTAGATATCATAGGTGACATGTAGCCTACATGCAGTTGCTCAACTCTTGCTTCTAATATAGGGCTTTATAATTGAATGCAGTGCCCTTAAAGGGTTAATTCACTTATAGTGCAAAATGAAAATTCTGTCATCATTTACTCACCCTTATGTTATTCCAAATGAGTATGGATTTTTAAATGTTTAGAAGAATTTATGCGCATGTTCATGCATTGAAAATGGAAGGGGACCAGGCCCCAAAAAGGGCAAAAAGCACCATAAAACCATCATAAACATACACTCTAAAAAATGCTGGGTTGTTTCAACCCAATGTTGGGTCAAATATGGACTAACCCAACTGTTGGGTTAAAAAGTTAATTTAAAAATGTAACCAAAATTTACCCCAACAGTTGGGTTAGTCCATATTTGACCCAACATTGGGTTGAAACAACCCAGCATTTTTTAGAGTGTACTATATTCCATGTCTTCTGAAGCCATGTATTATAGCTTTTTATGAGAAAAAGACTGGTATTTAAGCCATGAAAATTAAATCTATAATGACACTTTAAAGGGGTAATATCTCAAGCAAACAAATATTCATTCTTTCATTCTTTTGCAAAGAGCTTGATATATATTAGGACTCATTTTAGTTTTCAAAATTTGACATCATGAACAGAACGATGAAATAAAATTACATAAAATGATCCATTGATAATCAGCAGCTTTGTGATGTCACAGTTGTGTGGAGAGTAATGTAACAGCAAGTAAGGGCTGAGGTTTATGCACTGAAGTTATTTTTAACAAGGTCTGATCCCTTCACTCTGATCTTAACAGCACATCTGTCACAATGTGTGTGGCTGTTTATAAAGTATGTGGGAATTAAAAACTATATTTGACATCACAGCAAACTGGTGTGAGAGCACCTTAGGACATCACTCAGTCAGCGCTGATGCTCATTTCACATGCAAAGGGGGATTTTTTAAAGCTGCAGCAACACAAAATGGACTGTTGAATTTTAAGAATTAAAGAGAGGGTTCAAACGAATATGATATCAGAAAAATGCATGGTATGACCTGTTAAACACGATGTATGTTCCCCTGTCGACCAAAACTAGGTCTTTGATTCATCTCCATTTTTTAAATTGTGTATTAGAGCATGAAAGCAAAATAATGGGTTGTGCCAGCTTAGTTCGATTTGCTGTTTGAGATGTCCAGCACATAGATAGAAGCACAGTGAAATACAGCATTACTTACAGCTCAGAGATAGATTCGTCATGCTGTCAGAGTGCACCCATTTAGTGTTAGTCACTATGAAGAATTTCAAGGGATTAAGAGGGGTTTTGGCACGAGAAGGCCAGCATGGGGAAGAATTTAGCGCTGATTGACTAAATCATGCAAGAGTGCAATAGGTGATTATAAATAAACTAACACTGTCCTCAATCTGTAGTATAAGGGAGAAGTAGCATTTAAAGTATGAATGAGTGGTGCGCAGAAACTAACAGAGTTGTAGCCATTTTACAATTCAGTAAAACAGTAACACTTTTTTTTTTTGTGGTTACTGGTACATTTGCATGTACATGTCACAGTGCACTCTAGAGCGCAACAGACAAATTCTGGAAGTAAACACTCCATTCATTTTCTCTTTAGTGAAGACAGACCTGTTGTGAGCTCCAAGGTTGTTAAAGGGGTCATATGATGCTGCTAAAAATAACATTATTTTGTGTATTTGGTGTAATGAAATGTGTTTTTGCGGTTTAAAGTTCAAAAAACACATTATTAAATAAACACATTATTTTCCACATACTGTACATTATTGTTTCTCCTCTATGCCCCGCCTTTCTGAAACACGTCGATTTTTACTCATCGATCTGAAAAGCGAGGTGTGCTGTGATTGGCCTGCTATCCAGTGCGTTGTGATTGGCCGAATACCTCAAGCGTGTGACGGAAATGTTATGCCCCTACCATACTGTGATGCCCTGTCCGGCCGGAGCGACGATTCAAAAACATGAAAACCCATTATAAACTAGGCATTTGTTGCATCCAGTGGGGACATAATTACGGATTATAATGACTTATACTGTCTTTTTACGCATTGTGTTGCATCGCGCCGCGTAAACATAAAACCATGTCTGCATTTGTGATCGGAGAAATGACAAACAAGCGCTACTCTACACTACTCAAAACTCGCGTTTGAATCATCAGTGGCAAATCCTTCAAATGAAAACGTACTTACAGTCTGTGAGTCAGAACAGCCGGCATTGTAGTCTACTCTACCAGGATCAGGAAACAGTCCTCCATAAAATGCGCTGCACACATCTG
>NW_015536535.1:1935050-1941372 GCF_001515605.1 Sinocyclocheilus anshuiensis
GAAGGCCAAAGTAGTTTCGCTTTCACAACGAAACACACAGCGTCTTCACGACATGGCGGCAGCAACAATGCTACAGCGAGAATAAAAGTTACGCCTTCTTTCTTCGCGTGAACATTTGGGCGGTGTTATGCAAATCTTCCCACATCTTGACGTAGACATGTGGGGGTGTGTTAGATCGAGCTGTTTTAGGTAGGTGTGGCTGACTCTTAACTTTTATAAAGAATATCTCTTTGGATTTGAGACTTTAGTCTTTACAACTTTACAGATCTTCTTTATGCACCAAGAGCTTGTAACACTTCAAAGAGAAAGGAAAAATTTAAATCGCATCATATGACCCCTTTAATAGATTGTATATGCTTTTGTTGAACCTATTTGTTTGCATGCATTCAACTTATTTTTAAAAGAATTGTTTAATAGTAGAATTTGAAAAGTTACATTAGCCATGGCGCTGTACAGAAAAGTCCACCAATCAGAAAGCAAACCATGCCATAAGAGATATTTAGCTTCGCCCATTCCCATGAAGCACAGCAAATTATGTAATCGAGGTGGTAGTATATAAATGCATATTTTGCAGTGCATTTGCTTCTTTAGATACAACCAACAAATTTAAATTAGTTAAATTTGTATCTATACATTTTTAAATGTGATTAATGTCATTTGCAGTGCTTCATGGGACTGTAGTTCTTTGTCTCACTAAGTATACAATCTTGTGCCTTTGTCTTTTTGTCCGTTTTTTTATTTACTTTTTTGCTTCAGAAGTTTGTAATGTTGTGATTCTCCTGTGTAGGTGGTTGGCTTGGTTCATAAGCTTATAATGCTTTATCAAAGAATTTTGAACAATCGCTATGGGAAAAATACTTCCGGAACCAAAAGTGGGCAGGCATTAATGCACTGTATCTGTCTAATGTGCTTTCTCTGCTATTCATTTACAGTTGGTTGAGATTCAGATCAGAGATCACTGCCTGATTAATCTCCTTCAACAGAAAAAAAAGTACAAAGCAAAGACCGGCACTCTTGTTTTGACTATTTAATTTGTAAATCTGCACGACGTTTATTAAAGCATAACTGTGTCCTCCTCGCCTCATTAAAACCCACTTATTCTTGTTCAAACACACTCTAGAAGCTCATTGAAACCACATCATCTCTTGTGCCTCCGTCAGTCTCTGTGGACTGGGTAGCTCAGCACCTGGGTTAGCCTGAGGTGAGGGCTCAACAAACAAGCATGTGACCTGTCTTTGTTACCATGGAAACCATGAGAGTAGGTGACCAGCCTGCTCTCACCTGTCCGTACAGGTCTTGACTTGTAGTAAGTTATTCCCAATTCAGGCTTGTTAACTGTGCTGTCATAATATTCCTAGCTTTTGTTTTAGAGAGTTTCTGTGGTACTAGTCAGTGAATTGGACTTCATCTGAAAGTGTCTAAACCAGTGGTATCTTGATGCTTGAATTACTTTAAAATTATTTGCAGGCTAAATGCTAATGTTTAATATTTTATTCACTTATTATCATTAATAATTAACTAATTTTATTTACTAATATTTAAATAAAAAGATATGTAGTTCCAATAGTTTTTACTATGATATCGAAATTGGTTCCCGAGAATAGTTACATTTTACTGGTGTTGGTACAGACTGCTGAAATTTCGGTATCTTGACAACACACAGTCAGCCTTCTCATATTGGATTGGATGGATTCATTTGTCTGTTGCGCCCTCTCCGGCTCATTTGTTTGCTTTATCCAAGAACAACACATCCCTCTCTGTTTTCTAATGAATATTTTATCACTCCTCCATGGATTTGGTTACCTCAGCAGATATAAATGCAGAAGCTTGTAACTTAAAACCACCTTCATCCAAATGTCAGGTGCTAGTAGGAGTAGCACTTTTAAGGTTTCTGTAATAATGGTGAGGCTCCTGTAATGGGACTTGGATTAATGGAGCTGGCCTCAGACCAGTCAGGCTGTCTTTCAAGGCTGTGGTTCTTTTAAATTGAGGCTGTTATGTTGTTTTCACTGCTAGGCTCCATATGGAGGGAATCTCACCACTTTGATTGTTTTTTTTAATTTTTTTTCATACATGGGTTTTATAGATGGAAAAGACTCTTTTTTTGGTGGAGTATCAGTTCTACAATATGGGGTGTCAGCTTTAAATAGAAACATCAGATATGTTCCCTTGCATCACATACATACTGTATATATCACCTTCACTCAGTACTAGAGCCCGACCGATATGGGTTTTTTGGGGCCGATACCGATATTAGGGAGTTAAAAAAAGGCAGATACCGATATATCGGCCGATATTCTTTGTGTATATTATAGTACAGTACCAGTCAAAAGTTTGGACACTTTCCCATTCGTGTGTCCAAACATTTGACTGGTACTATATATAGAATACAGTGTAGACATAAACAGAATATATATACATAAACACATTTTTTGCAATGATCACTCAAATGTGGTGATCAAACACTTATAATGGTGACAGAGATATGTAAGGGCATTTAACAATTTAACAATAAACTTGCGATGAGTGCGATGCACAAAGTAACGGGGTGTTCAGATAATATCGGCAAAACGATATATCGGTCGGGCTCTACTCAGTACACTTCTGAAAAATCTTTTTTCTGTCTGTTTTTTCAACTATCAGATGTATAAAACATTTTTTGGTGGGTTGCCTGACTGATAATTTATTTACATATATGCCATATATTGCAATTCAGCCAAAAAATACCAAAATATGATTTTTTTTGGCCATATCGCCCAGCCCTAAAAAAAACTAGTTAAACTAGTCAGATTGACTAGCTGGTTCACCATGATCTGTCACTTATAAAAGAGCACAACCACACAGAGCTTTTTGCACAAATTATATTTAACGTTTCTGCTGTGTGTTAAAAGTTTTTCTGCTTAAGCAAATGTGGAAGGAATCATCTGAATCATAATTCCCACAATATCCCACAGAATGATGCAGAATATGGGTAATGCCTGGGTTTATGAGTCTTGGTGCAGAGTATGCGGTTATAGTTATGTGTGTAACAATCATAGATAATGCATAAACATCGCAGATATAGCATCTTCTAGTACACAGGTTTTCATTTCATCAGTGATCAAGTTCACTAAATGCACCCACACAAACCAAACTCCATCTTTGGCCTTTGGTTTTATAGTGTGTCACAAACTATTTCAATGATCCAAAAGATTTTAGTGTTTTTTAAGGAGGCTGCCTACACTCACCTCACCACTGAAAAAAGTTGTAAGGAGTGCTCTGAACAGAGACTGAATAGGCTGGTGGGTTTTCTGTTGCTGTTGAGGTGGATGGAGGTGTCTGCTTTCTGCTTGCCTTTCCAGTCTCTTCCATTATATGGCCAGTGGTGGATCAGATACTGCAGTCTTGGAGCTTCAACCTCATTGTGTACTGACAAACACACACAGTCCTGAGGACTGAGTGTCCATCAACTGCTTGTATTTTCTGTTTTCTGCTTGACTAAAGGATGCTTGTATATGTGACAGAGTGTGTGTGTCTGTGTCTTATTGCACTAGACAAAAAAGATTAGCTTTTTTCAACTGCAAACCTATTTCTTTATACTGTATATGCATTACTGTGTGCAATTATATTAACCTAACAGAAAAAAATGCAGCCTGTGGCAAGGTTTTAAGAAAAAAAAATTCAAAATGATATTCTGCTATATTGATCTACAATAGAGCTCTTCAGCTGACGACTCATGACCCAACTCTAGTCTGTTTAAAAAACGTTAACATTTTAAACAACGATTGATTTTTATGAAATCACAGAGTTGCCTGAAACATGTATGCGCTCTTTGCGCACTTCTCAGCAGTGAGTTCAGAAGCAGTCAGTGCTCAACAATGAGCAAATCGTTGTCCAGATCAAAGCAGAGAAATCGTGTTTAAGCTTTTTTTGCCCGTAGCTGAGCTGCCCTAGTTCAACAAATGTGACACAGCAATTGTGCACTGATAAAACAAAAAACAAAAAAAAAACATGATGCATTCTATGAATTGCCCTACAGGTTATCCGTGGGTTCCAAAAATTCTTAAATTCAGTTTGATCAGAATTAAGGTAATTAAAAGTCTTAAATATCTTAAATGGTGTAACAGTGGTCTTAATTATCATTTTAAGAGGCCTTAAATTTGGAGGCTGAAAATCAGTAATTGCAATAGTGTTCGCAACAGAGCAGTTCGCAATAAATGAATAACGTGCATTTATGCCAAACGGTTAATGGTCTACTGTTGATGAATTATGACAATGTTTACTCTATATTTTCTATATGGTAATATGTTTTCGTTGGTTGTTAGAGTGCAGCTCCCTTTTTGAATGAGCAGTTGGTGGAATTCTGTTGGTCTAATATGATTCAAATACTTCATATTAATTTCTTAGTATGTACTCATAAGGTCCCATAAACTGGATTTTTTTTTTTTTGTGCAGATTAGATGTGTGCATACAGTTGCAAATAATGGCATCAAATGTAGAAGATAAAAGGGCCATTGCAGTTGATACATTTGTAAATTAGACAGTAATGCATACTGACAAAGTGACATATAATATGAAATTCAAACTTTTAAAGGAGAATGGAAAAATAAGTGTTTAATTCGTTTTTCCTTGTTTCATTCCATTTTATTTGTTTGAAGAACGTAATGCTTATTAAAAGTAATTAAATGGTACAACTTTAAACTACTGTGGAGCATTTTGTATCTAATGTCTCTTTGTATTGTGTTTTCTGTAAATCGAGTAGTTCCCCTTCTCTGTTTGTCACAGTAAGGAAGGATATAGTAAGAAGCGTCCTGCACATAAAATATAACCTTAAATATCAGTCAGGACACAGGACATGCTTGACAGTATATCATATAGGCCTACTTTGTCACTGGCATGCTAGATTTAATGGCATTTTTTCTAAAAAAAATGCCATTTGGTGGCAGTAATGCAAGTCTGCGATCCGCCGTAAAGCAAGAAGAAGAAGAAGAAGAAGACGTGTCACGCGCCTGCTGTTGATAACACGCTCAGGATGCGGTCAGGACAGTTCGAACAGTTCGGATATTGCGTGAATCAGAGGTAAAAAACGATATAAATACTGTTCAGTTTCTTGCACAGACCGATCGTTTCGTGTCTAACAAAGTCAACTACATCTTGGATGCCCTGGGGGTAAGCAGATAGACATCAAATTTTCATTTTTGGGTGAACTATCCCTTTAATTTGTGGTTACCATGGCTACAAGAACCATGATTATTTCCAACTAAATAAACAGCAACACAACCAAATGCTTTGTACACATTTCATAACATATGTGTTGCTTACTTCTGTATGAATTCCAGCGTAAGTATCATCTCCTCTGGGTATTTTTAGCTCACAACCGCAACAGGGGAGGAGATGTGGTCATTAACTTCTTGAACAACAGCGATCTTGAACTGCCCATCACCATAAACAAAAAAAGACATTACAAAATTACCATATACATAACGACAAGCAGCTTTGAACACACCTTTGAAGCTGTGTTCAGCAACCAACTTCTTTTCAATATTTAACACTAATGTTAAATAAAAGCTGTTAATAAAACAGAATACAACAAACCCATGATAAGAATGCAGGGGTGCTTGAGATTCACAGTACAGCAGCAATTACGTCCTGTCATTAGAAAGAAAACAAAACAAACACTATGAATGTCATGAACTGCTCTCTCTTTAAAACACGACGCATATCTGACACACATCCGATCTACTCCCATCTTTACGGTCAATTATTTTAGACTGTGTTGTTTACGAGGTCACTCGCCAGCAATGGTCATTTTGGCATAATGTCGTGTGCATTTGTCCATTACAGTGCGAAAGAGATCTCAATGCGCTGCTGGCACGCTGTCTGATGTCTGATTCGTCGGATGCCTGTGTTCACTCAGCCACTTCACAGACAGCCTGCTAGTAACGTTACCGAATTTATTTCTCTTTTGCATGTTATGGTCCTTGTGTGTGTAAAACAAGACAATAAAAGGTCTAAACTTACCTCATTTGGCAGAAAAGGTGATAGTGTTATCCTTGAAGAATTTGCAATTCCAGATCTTCACTTCACTTATCTTCATCTCGTTTCAATTAAGAAAGATGTAAATGGTCTCTCCTTTTCTCACAATTCCTCTGCCAGCTTTTGTTGAAGGCATTAAACTAACTAACGTTACGTTAGTACTGTGCTTCAGATTTATCACAACTGCTTCTCTTCAGTAATGACAGATGCTTGAAACGATATGATCAGCACTAAATACAGCACATCAACAACAATTAAAAGTTAATAAACAATTAAAAGAGTAACCTCCGTAAGTAAGATGTGTGAC
>NW_015536535.1:1941849-1996305 GCF_001515605.1 Sinocyclocheilus anshuiensis
TGTTTACGAGGTCACTCGCCAACAACGGTCATTTTGGCATAATGCCGTGTGCATTTGTCCATTACAGTGCGAAAGAGAACTCAATGCGCTGCTGGCACGCTGTCTGATGTCTGATTCGTCAGATGCCCGTGTTCACTCAGCCGCTTCACAGACAGCCTGCTAGTAACGTTACCGAATTGATTTCTCTTTTGCATGTTATGGCTTGTGTGTGTAAACAAGACAATAAAAGGTCTAAAATTACCTCATTTGGCAGAAAAGGTGATTATCCTTGAAGAATTCGCGATGCCAGATCTTCACTTAGTTGTATCTTCATCTCTTTTAAATTAAGAAAGATGTAAATGGTCTCTCCTTTTCTCGACAATTCCTCTGCCAGCTTTTGTTTAAGGCATCAAACTAACTACGTTAGTACTGCGCTTCAGATTTATCACAACTGCTTCTCTTCAGTAATGACAGATGCTTGAAACGATATGATCAGCACTAAATACAGCGCATCAACAACAATTAAAAGTTAATAAACAATTAAAAGAGTAACCTCCGTAAGTAAGATGTGTGACGATAAGCAGAAAATGTTGAATGTGACGGCTCCGACATTCATTTGCCAAACAAGCCAGACCTTAACTAAATTAATGTTACGCCGGTAGTGGGTCGCGACCCGGTGGTTGGGGACCTCTGCTTTAAGGTATGCAATTGCTGCTGAGCTTATAGGTTTGGGTTATGCATTTGACTAATGTCTCTCAAAAGAATATTTTATTGGACTGTGTGCTTTTTTTTGGGATGACATTAGTATGTCTTGAAAACATATTTGGGAACTGGCTTGGTCTTAAATCACAAACCAAAACGAGAATTGTGTATTTATCAGGCAGTCTTTTCCTTTCTGCCCTGTGGAAATGAATATATCAGGATACAAAAGCCATTGTTGATTTTCTGTTAGGTCATGCTAGAAACTCTGTTTAATGTGATTATACTTTAAAAAGGTTGCAAATCACTTTAATGAGCTTCTCTTTAACTCATTTGGCTCATTTCTCATATCTTTTAGAGGAGTTCATGACTGTAACTGTAGCACACAGTCTCATAATGTGTATCACACTTAAAGGTGTTGTGCTTAATTTCTTGCTGACTGCAGTGGAAATGAGACAATAGGCTCAGTGGAAAAAACTGCCAGCTCCAAAATTAGCTCAGTGAGTTATAGTAATTGTGATACAGGCCTACCCTTCTTGAACTTCTTAAGCAGTGATTACTAAGGCCATTCACAGGAGTGAGATACATACTGCTACAGGAAATACAGCAGACAAAGGCTGGATGGGGAGGAGGGAAGTGGCTTTGAATGTGGGGTGTTGTAGAAATCATCTGCATCTGCCAAAGTGTCTGAATGTTGTATATTAAAAGAAAACAAACAGCATCCTTTTGTCAGGCACATTTTTCCCAAGACAACAAAATATAGTAGTTTATATTATATTAATACCTGTGAAATTTCATGATATAACAGTTTTTTTAAATGAAATTTTAATACTACAGCAAAAACTGAACACACATTTTCAGTTCTGGACGGTATATATTCACTAAGAATTCCATTTTATTTTATTGCCATAATGCATAATTAATTGTGTACAATCGATGTTGACTAGCTGAATCTGTATAGCTATGCAGAGAGGACTGCCAAACCCCTTTATTCCTGCAAACCAAATTTGATACACATTGGAAATGAGTTGTTGTTGTTTTTTGCACAGATCGATGCCAAGTGTTTTATCTTTCTTGACTAGTGTTACTGAGGTAATGATATTGTTAATTCACATGTTCATTACGAGTTTAGGGCTGGTTGATGACCGTATGTGCCTTACTTATGGCCATCTCTCTTCTCTGAGCACAAAAAACGCTGCTCTGCTTCGTTGGGTGCGTGTTGGGAGATACTACTTTTAAATCTTGCCATTGAATCTTTACGATCAGCTATATTACAAACAAACAGAGATTTATTGTGTCATCATAGTACTATCCATAAAAGTACACAGCTGATGAAGCATTTTTGTTTACTCATCCCCCATCTGTCTCATGGTCTGTTTTTTACTACAGCAACCAACTTGTTGTGCCCATTCTGTTAAATGTCTATACTGTCTACATAAAAATCGGATATTTTGGGTTTAATCTAATGGAGAATCGTATTTTCACCTGTTGAGTTTTTCAGTGTAGGCGAGAATGAATCTCCTCGTACCATGTATTTAAAGTCCTGAAGGAGTGCAGAAGAAAGAAACAACAGGTCAGATAATCTGAATTTAAATAAGTCTTCATTGTAGGAAATACACCAGAATGTTCCTACAATGGCTGATCGTGGCTCAGATATTTAGTGAAAGCATAAAATTAGTACAGCTACAACATGAAAAAGGAAATTAGAGACTTGGAGAGTAAAGTTGAGATGCATAGCACTGCAACTCGCAACTTTTTTATTAATAAATATATTTTTTATTTATTTGATTTGAATAAATAAATAAAAAACAAGTTTCTGCTGAAAGCAACAGAATATAAAAAAAAAAATCAATGTATGGATAATAATCAATCAAATCAATTATAAATAATAATAATTTGAAAAAAGAGGAAGAATGTTTTGCAGAAGCACACATTCAGTTCTCTGAACATACTTTTCAGTAAAGTTTAATGGGCCAGAGTTACTAAATAGGGCAAATTAGCATGGGACTGCAGTTCCATAAAAGCGCTGTTCTGCAACACACTAAAACACATTAAAACATATTAAGTGTTTTCTTTGTAATATTTTTCTGGGAAAACACTTAATGTGAAGCTTTGTGCGCTGCGTTTATATTCTGGGTTTACATGTTTGCCAGTACAAAGTATGTTTTATTAGGTGTGTACTAAATTTGCTCTTTCAATATCACTGTCTCAAGCCACAATATGTATTTTCTTCATAATGGTTTTCTATAGGAAAAAGCTTAGAGCCAGATTTACTAAACAGAGAAAATTAGCGTGAGACTGCAATTCCATAAATACACAGAGGGGAGTGGAAAGTTCTGCAGGTGAACTACTAAGAATGTGCAAATTAAAAAACACAGCTATCCATCAAGAGAAACGCAAATTAACATGGAGTCGCAAACAAGCAGAGCTGATGATAATCAGGTATTCTGCTAACAACGAAGATGCAAAATGGGTTAAGATATTGCTGGGCGGTATACCGGTTCATACCAAATACCGGTGTTTATTTTTGTTATGATATGAATTTTTAAAATACCGCAATACTCGTGTATGTCACTTAAACAATGTTCGGAACGCAACACTGTTTGAGAGGAGTCCCTTTTCACTGTTGCACTGTGGTGAGGGCACAGCTGTATGTGTTAAACGTGACGGTGAAGATGGGTAGAACGTGATGAGACAGAAGAACTTATCCACAATATCCACATTGACCACCACAAATATCCACTGCCCCCTGCCATCAGCTCCCGCATCTCACACACACGAGCGTGACTTTAGCGGTATATTTAGCAACTTTCAGACCCTTTTAGCGACTTTTTCCCCCCATATAATATAGCCATAATGACAAACCTAGTGACTTTTTTGGATAAACCTTAGCTATGGTTCAGTTGGAAGATGTCGGCAGTACTGTCCCGCGAGGGTGAGGTCTGACTCTCCCGGCGCAGTATCGCCTCTCTCTGCATCTGTTCTGTGAAGTGAGCGGCAGAGAAGCAGCGCATCCAGCTGGCCGTACTGCAGCAGACTCGTCAGTAAATGAGTACAAAACAGCGTTTCCAAGCACCTGTCACTTACTGACTGTTTGGAATTATAAATTTGAACATAGTTCGTCTGTTAATATGCACTAAGTTTGTTAATCAGACAGAGGCAGTGCGCTGCGTGAGACAAAAGTAATATAGCCAAAACCTCATAGCTGCTCTTTAGTGTAGATGTATGTTGATTTTATCAGACGATGCCGCGATTATAAATCAGGATTTAAGGAGTAAAGTGAGAGTGACTCCTGGTTAACATGTATTAATAGGTCGTGTTTAGTCACTGTTTAGTGTGGAATTTTTCTACAATATTCACTCATCATGACAGTAAAATAGGGCATTCTACATCAATCTTCTGCAGTATTTCCTTTCTCAATCAGTAGAAAATATGGTTAACATCCGGTCATGCATGAAAAAAACCCCCGTCATATACCGTGAAACCGTGCAGTAAGATCAGCCACAAATAACTGTGTCCACACTTTTCATCGCTAATTTTTCACTCCGTGTCATTAGTAAATCCTGACTAGTGGTCGACCGATATATTGCCAAGGCCGAAGATCTTTGGCATTTTTCAAATATCGGCATCGACCGATAAGTTTTCCTATTTGGCCGATGCGTTCGAGGGGGGACTTTTATTTTGACGGCGCTGAGAACGGCAGTGCCTAAGCACACAGTGCTCACTTTTTCCCTCTTTGATGTCGTCATTTAACAGTTGTGTTTAATACGGATTGAAGTCTGTCTAATAATCAGATAGAACGGTTATACAAAGGGATTAAAATGTATACAAAAAGTATTTATAACGATTGCTTTTATATTATTAGTAATAGAAAGGTAAACATTATAATACTTTCTTGTTTGCCGTCAGCATTCAGCAAATACGCATTTATATCATTTAAACAAATCTTTGAATGTCGGCCACCCTGATTTCCAAGATATCGGCATCGGCTGTCAAAAAACCAATATCGGTCGATCACTAGGGTTGGGTACCGTTCACATTTTAACCGTGTACGGTTTCGGTGCCGGTACCCAACGGTACCTTTTTTCAGTACTTTACTCTCTGTGTAATTACAAAAACATTTATTTCAGTGAAAAAATAAGTCAAAAAGTCTCAATTTCAACAGACTTTTTCTTTTTTTCTTTCTTTCTTTTTTTTCCCCCCAGAAATTCTTGTTTTATTTTTTCTGAAAATCAAATGGCATTAAACATTTATTTTAAATTAAATGAAAATTAAACTCTTTTATTTTTTGGCAAACAAACTGAGGTTTACTGTTGAAATTAATACATGGAAGAAAAAAGGAATATTCCTTTAAAACATTTTTAATAGGCTAATAATTGTATTATTTATTTCTACAATTAAGTTATTAATCTAGTTGTAATATGTATTTTTATCATTTAATTGTTTTATTTAAATTTGATAGAAAATGGAATATTTAAAGATGTACATTATACTTTACTTAACACATTTATTTTTTAATCCATTTTCAAATTTCTCAAATATCAATTAAAATAAAATTATATCAGCTTTATATCGGCCATCGGCCACCCTGATTTCCAAGATATCGGCATCGGCTGTCAAAAAACCAATATCGGTCGATCACTAGGTTTGATTTATTCGTCCAAAATTGACGAATTCCATGGCATTCTGCGCTATAGAGTAAATTATGTTTTTATGAATGGATGCCGCGATCCCGTCCGCGTTTTCGCAGAAACCATATGGCCCTAGAAATTTAACCACACTTCAGAACATTTCGGCTTGCCCTGTGTGTTGTTTGAACGAGTTGCAGGGGTGACATCACGTCACGGGGTCTCTCTTTCTCTCTCTCTCACCCAGATGCGTTCTCAGGTACCGAAATTTGGCACCGATTGATTTAACGTGAATCAGTACTCTGTAGTACCGACGCAGTTCAGTCGGTACCCTTAAACGTACCGAGTTCGGTACCCAACCCTATTGATCACTAATCCTGACAGTATTTTTTAGATTACAAAAGAGGGTTTGCTCTGGTGCAAGCTGTTAGTAAATCTGGCCCTATGTTTATAATTGATGTTAATTTAGCTAAAGTTTATGTTATGCGGTTACTGGCAGGTGGCACACATGGTGTCGTATAGACTCTCTTTAACAATTACCTGTATTTATAGTATTCTAGTCTAATGTGCAGGACAAACGTAGGACTCTTAAGCCCAGGTCACATTGATAGCAATGAAATCTGATTTCTGTTTGTTGTTAGTAGGGGTTCTTTGACTGCAGTATCCAACTGAATCAAGGGCGGATCACTGAGAATTAAGACTGTGGGAGTGACTGTGTTGCTGCTCATTTGCTTCAAGTTGAACTTTGCTCAACCTTGTCATGTCGCCAGCGGTCTCTGTCACTCTGTCTCTGGAAATTTCCAACTGGATTGCTTAATGAATGACTAGTCTTTTTTAGGAATGTGACCTAATTTTTTTTAGCATAATAATTGCTGAAACTTTTTTTTGTAAACTTTTTTTTGTCATGTTATCGAATTACAATATAAAAATAGGTTGAATAGTCAAATAGTCAACTTTAGTGTTTGTCTTAATAACAAGTTTATTTTATTTTAAATAACAAAAAGACCTTACACATTTAAATATAATTAAACTAATACACAAATACATAAAAATAATAATAATAGACAGATTAACAGATTAAAAAGCATAAAACTATAAAGAACAAATAATATAGAATGCTGACATTTTCAACAATATCTAGATATCTTTTCTGGGCTGGCATGTTTTAGTCCACATTGCAATATGGAAATATACTGTATAAGTGGTTTCTTTAAATATTTGGTGTTGTCTGATAAACACCATAGCGAATACAAAAATCTTAATGGTTGTTTGAAAACATTTAGATACTGTTTGACTTTGTTTTCTGTGACCAGCGGGTGTCAGAAACACAAAGCTGATCAGCACTGCTTTTTGTACTGGGTTAACTGCTTAAAAAAGGGGTATTTCAGAGGGTGAATCAGCATTTTTATTCATCCTGCAACGCAGCGTACAGTACATGCAGTGCTTTAAATATTAACTGGTCGATGGAAAAGAAGCTAACGTGCTTTCTAAAAACAATTTGGATAATTATTCATTTAATAGTGTTCAGTCACGTCATGTGAATACCGTGCATGTACATGTTCATTACTTTTTTTTTTGTTGCTTTGCATATTGCTTTATTTTGCTTTATTTGCATTTCAATAATTTGCATTTGTTTAGCCTCATGAATGCTAGTGTTCTTTAATGAAATTATGTCAGATGCATATTACACTAGTGGAGGGAGATACTTTTGTTAGTGGAAGCCAAGTCACCATGTGATGTTTCTGTGGGGCTGCTTGCGGTGTGTACAGTGGCAGCCCTGCTTGCCTTTGCTCGAGGCATCACATCCGTTCAGCCGTGTGTTTCATGAACAAACCAACCCTTGCAAGAGACGCTGTGTCTCGTTAGTAAACATCAGATTAGCATGCACAGCAGGATGTGTCCTGTTACCTTACACAAACATGCACACACAAACTCGTACCAACTGTACAGTCAAGTCTTAAATGTTCGCATTAATACACTTGTTAAATTCATTTTAGTACTCAGTATGTTGACTTGTGTCTCAGAATGACTGGAATATTATCATTTGAAACATCAGAGTAATTTCCTGAAGAACCATAAACTGTGTTAACTAGGCCTGTCGCGATAATTAAATAACCGTCTAATCGCGATTATTTGATCTAACCGTTTCAGACAACCGCGATTATTGTGCTTTTTATAGGGCAAGGGGGAGTCATACACCAAAAGAACCAGAAGAGCACCAGTTTGCTTTTCATGCACTGTATAGCCTATGCAGGGCTCCAGACTCATTCTTCCCACTGGTTGCTCTTTTGCAACTAACTTTCTCAGCTGGTCGCACGAGCACATGATTTGGTCGCAATATATTTATTTATTTTTGCGCTACAGCATGGGATTATTCAATGCATGCTGATGAACTTTTATCATAGTTTATAGTTATATGGAAACGAAAGTGGTTAACATTCAACCCCTTCTTTTTCATCAGTATTATTTGGTATTCCTTCTCTTTCTAGCTTGTACTTATTTGAACAATGTCTAGAAACTTGGTATTACAGGCACTTCCTGTATCTGTTTGCCTCTTTAAGAAGAATCGCTTTATATATCCCCCAATTGTAAGTCGCTTTGGATAAAAGCGTCTGCAAAATGACTAAATGTAAATGTAAATTTAGTCGCCCAGATGAAGATTTAGTCGCATATGCGAGTGATTTACTCGCAATGTAGAGGGTTGCATCATGAGTCAAGAAAGATACAGATAGCATATGTGGGGGTACATCAATTGTACACTAAATAAAAGTGCATTATGAGTACAAAAGAGTGAACTATGTTTAATTGTTTACTCAGTATTTTGACAGCACTACGGGCCGCCATCATAAGGTGGGAGTGTACTATATAAGGTTCATTCAGTTCGAAGGGCACTATGAACTCTATAGGGATTAAGGGATCAATACTTCACAGGAAGTGAAGAGGGTAATTTACCCACCAGTCATTGTGTATCACTCCAGCACTAAAAGAAATTTGAATAAAATAAAGGTGATGAAAAGGTGTTGAGACTCTGGAGTTATTATTTAGTTTATTTAGTCACAGGTGTCATTTGTATGTGTTTGATTGAGCTTCTCTGTGTTGTTTTTAATAAGCTCCTCTTTACCACTGTGGGAAAATGCTGTGAAATCCACAAAACCCCAGTACTTTTTGTTACAAAAATGTTTAACTCAAATGTGAAAATAAAGTGAAACTGAAGCACTCTGTGGTCCCAGCGCATGTTAATAGCGGGCATGAAGCGAAGGGACTTTGACCAAACTCAAAGCTTTAAAAATTCAAAGTGTGGAGCATGCACATACTGTGATTTGCCCTGAGGCTGCTGAAAACACTGTATCATGAGCCCCATGCGTGCATGCAGTAGGACAGTACAAAGGAGAGCCTTTACACTTTGAAGCATGCAGCACATACACTCTGTATTTTTTTAATGAAACTGCAGGCTTTTAAAACTCACATGACTATAGCACACTTTCCATTATTATGCGATTAATTGGGCAGCCATGCTTTGTGCAGTTAAAATCACATCAGTGCCTGTAGTAGCAATGCTCTAAGCATTTAACAACTGTGGTGCATTGGTGATTAAACAGCAGCTGGCTGTGGAACCTGCTTACATGACTGTTGGGATGAAGGAAACCGTAGCAACAACACTCCATATACTCTCTTGATTTCAGGAAGTAGAAACAGAGCAAACCATCTTTACAAAACAATAGAGGTTTTTGTATGCTTGGAAAATGTCAAAAATCCCCGACCATAGCAAGTTCTGGTTTATAGAATGTGGGATGGTGGTGTCTTCCTAAATGTCAGGCACCACACATAATAGTCAGCATTATGAGACTTCGAATGAAATTATAGAAACCTAAATGTGTTCTAGTGATGCAAGCCACTTCGGAGTATCAGATCACTTTCTGATTTGGTTGAAAATAAGTTGTGTGCAGTCTGTATTCTATATATAGAGAGCAGATGGTATTGAAGGAACTGCTTGACTGATTTGATTTTCGCTGTTATCTTTTCTCACCGTACACAGCAGTTCACTGGGTGCAGTTGTCAGATGCCCTGCAGTGTCTGATGTGTTCTGTGTATTGAAGAGCAGTGACAAGCTTTCAGAAAAGTTCAGTTGTTTCATATGCAGAATTTTCAGATTTAACTGTGACATGGGGGTGGGCGACATGGCAAAAATATCATATTCATGAATTTTTCCCTTTGTGTTTTGTAGTTTTATTAACAATAAAGGGATAGTTCACCAAAAAAATAATTTACTCACTCTCAAGTTGTTTTAAACCTGAATTAGTTTCTTTCTTGTTCTGAACACAAAAGAAGGTATTTTGAAGAATGTTACCCAACCAAACAGTTGCTGGTCGCCAGTGGCTTCCATAGTATTTTCTGTATTAACTATCAAAGTCAATGGGGACCAACAACTGTTTGTTTACCCACATTCTTCAAAATACCTTCTTTTGTGTTCAGCGCAAGAAAGACATTTTGGAACAACATGAGAGTAAATAATGACAATTAGGGATGCACCGATACCGGTCTCCTGTACTCGTACTCGTACTTGTTAAAATGCCCCGATACCAAATGCCGATACCACACAGCATGTGATAAGCGCCATATTCAGACAAAGAAACACCGACAACAGAACAACAGACAGCAGAAAGGAGTTAAGGATGTCTACTACGAAGTATATGTATGAAATGAATATAATGTTAAACATTCAGTATTAACGCCTGTATAGCTGATGTGCGCGAGCTGATAAACAAAGCACGCTTCCTTTAAATACTAATAACGAAAGTATTGGAATAAAAGTTCATAGTCCGGATATAGCTGATGTTGCGGCACCCACGTTCAAAATGAGAAACTGACCTTTGGAACTCATGTTACGCTTCAAATAAAGACTGTAGGCCTATATGTTACATTATGCCAGTAGGTAGCGACCAGTCACTGCTAAAATGCAATTGATGTCTAATTCATTCAGTCAAGAGATTCGTTCAAAAACGATCAAATCAAGTTCATTTATTTCAAATATTTTTTTTACATATTTTTATTTTTAATAGGCTCATTTATAACATTTTAGACTAATTTATAACATTAAATAAAACATTTTGTAAGAAACCTAAGTGAATTAGCCTATATATTATTTTGTTTTTGTCTAATGTTTTGATTTCAGAATCGTGGGAGAACCATGATCTCTATTCTAAAAATCAATTATCCAGAGTCATAGCTTAATAAATAATATCTGGCATTTAACTAATAGCCTACTATTATTACTCTTTCTAATAGTTAGCACGCAAGCCACCCAATAATCGCAATAAGTTTTGTGCTTTGTTACTTATATTAAAACACAAAGTGTCAGCCTTCTGTCAACTTTATAATAAAATACTACACACAATAAATGTGTTTTGACGCTTCTAAATTTGTAGTGAGATAACTATATTCGGCTCAGTTCAAGCAGCATGTAAATCAGTGATATTTTCCTCTTTAATATTTGCAGCACGAAATAAACATGAATAAATATTTGAATGCATGTTGAAAAAATCAGAACAATTTAATACAAACGAATGTTTCATGAAATCGATCAGAGTTTCACAAAACATCAATAAGCCTACCTTTTATTGCTGTTTTTTATGTTACATGTGAAGAATGACAGGTTGGATGCCACAGACCTTTTATTTTATTTTATTAATTTTTTTATTTTTTATAGGAGTATAGGTGGAATTCTCACATTAACTTCACGCAATAGGCCTATAACCTCATTTTCTTATCATAATTTTGACTTTATTCTTAAAATATTATGACGTTAAACTTATTTTTCAACATGGTACTAAAATGCCACCATAGGCTATTTGTACTGCATGCAAACACAATCTTGGCAGAGAAACTACAAAAACAAACACAATAAATAAATAAATAAATAAATGAATGAATGAATGAATGAATGAATGAATGAATAAACTAAGGAGATATTTGAATGATTTATTAATGAACTAGTATTTTCTGAGTCAGTGTCACAAGATGAATTTGACGATCCTGACTCACCATCTCCTCAGGACGCGCGCCTTTAGAGAGAAATACATCTTTACGGATTAGCCTACATAATTAAAGAGTTTTTGTTTTCGATTTGTGCTGGTGCCTCCATGTCCTGCAACTCGCGCTTCAGCTTCCACTCTCCGCACAAACGATTGGATATGCGTCTAACAGCACACATTTATCTAGGTTTAATTTTTTTATTAATATTGTGAATTGCATGAAGTGTTTTATGTCTATAGATTTTATTTTAGGCAAGTCATGTTGATTTGAGAAGGCTAAATTGATCGAACATATATGCTCAACTCAGTCCGCCGCTGGCCACTTGGTCGTTACTTTAAAAAAAAACAACAACTTGAATTTAACAAACATAAAATGTTCCAAACATATTTCTAAATTAACTTAATAAAGAAACGAAAATAAATATAACCACTTTGCCATTAAAAAACAAAACTGGACTAGACTATTTGCTGCAACAGCAGCTGTGTAAAGGGAAAGAAAGAGAGAGAGAGAGAGAGAAAAATGACACGGGCTCGGGTCAGACTCAGGCCGAGAATATTCTGGTAAGCTGTCGGAAGGGCCGGGCCCGTGCAGGGCTCTATTCATCCCCTCGTTTCAATTAAAGGTTCCCCCTCGGCTCAGCGGGCCCACAATGCGCCCGGGCCCATATGCACCTGCATACCCTGCATACAAGACGCTATGTCCCTCTGTCTAATTAATTCAATCAAGAGATTCGTTCAAAAATGATCGAATCAAGTTCATTCATTTATTTCAAATTTTTTTTTTTACATATTTTTATTTTTAATAGGCTCATTTATAACATTTTAGACTAATTTATAACATTAAATAAAAAATGTTGTAAGAAACCTAAGTGAATTAGCCTATAATTTTGTTTTTGTCTAATGTTTTGTTTTCAGAATCGTGGGAGAACCGTGATCTCTATTCTAAAAATCAATTATCCAGAGTCATATCTTAATAAATAATATCTGGCATCTAACTAATAGCCTACTATTATTACTGTTTCTAATAGCCTAAAATGTAGACTAGGATGTAAAATGTACAATCTTACAGACTTTATGTAGTACAACAACAAGGATTTGGTACATTTATAATGCATTATAATGCCGCTTATCATCCAGTGTGCGAAGTTCTGCAAAAAACCACCCCCACCCTCCCGGGCCCCCCCTTCTTTTGGTACGTTCCGCGATCCATGTTCTATACTGCAATAAAGGCTATGGCGATTATAAATGGCTTACAAATATACTTAATCATTATGAAAATACCTGAGATGGCTTGAAGAACACAGATAAACCATATATTGTCGCAGGAGAGTGTTTATTGTCCTTACATTTCATCATTCAAAACGTTTAACGTTATATCTTCTTTTTATTCAGTTACAGCGATAGCGATGCCTTTATCCATATTAGGGATTTCCTGGAACGTTATCAATGTTGACTCTTCTGTAGTTACTTCTATGATGCATATGTGGATTTTCTGCGCGAGGGTATGAATGAAAAACACATTACATGTGTTTATAGCGCTCAATAATGGCCAATCCATCCTATTTTGGGTAAAAATCGGTAAAATAATACCTCTCTCAAAAGAAATGTTAAGCAGACATATAAAAATCCACACTTTTTCCAGTGTACAGAGGTTTACTGGAGTTTTTTGTTGTTAATTTGTTACAAAAAAACACTGATGTTTCAAGCTATCAGAACCGAACTGAACCGAAAACCGTGGTTAAAAATGGAGGTATGTATTGAACAGTGGACTAACTGTATTGTTGCATCCATAGTGCACGCGCTTCAGGTGTACTCGCATGTCAGAACATCATGCGAATTAAATGGTTAACCAGCAAGGCTTTAAAGCACATGCAAATAATGCACTTTTGTGATTGCGAAGTGCAGTGTCCCATGAGTGTAACTCTACTGCTGCCAAGGCATTAAAGCACATGCAAATAATGCACTTTTGTGATTGCGAATAAGTGCAGTGTCCCGTGAGAGTAACTCTACCGCTGAGTTAACATTTGATGTGAATAGGCATGGGCCGATTATCGGTTTCAAGGTATACCGCAATTTGAAAATTTCACGGTTTCAAAACCGCTAATATTTTCCGTTATACCATTCCTGCGGTATGCAATGTTTATCATGTCTCCTCAAAGACTGAAAGTGTAGGAATCCCTCAGTTTGAGTGCAGTGCAGAGAGTAACACAACCCTCCTCCTCCTGTTGGTGCGAGCGAGCGAGCGGTCAGCCATGTGTGTGTAGGACGGCCGAACTAAGGAGCTTCCCCTGGAACTTATACGATTGGCAACCAACCGGCCGTTTTTTTGTCTTATTGCAAGCAACTCGTCTCTGTTCTGGAGTTTTGAGTCCGTGAGTAGCCTAACCTCTCTGCTCGGCTCGCAGGTGAATTTCCCTCACTATATGAGTGAGAGAGAGTGGCGCCGGCGCGTCCAGTTTTATGTCAACAAAACTGGATGCTCTCCCTCTCTCTCAGATATTACAAGTGCGCGTTAGGGCACCGACCGGCAGAAACATCTGCATCTATGGCATGGACGATGAAACAAAACCTCGTCAGAGCCGTAATGCGGCGCAGAAGTGTGCAGTGTGTGTGCTTGCCGAAATAACGAACCTGAGCGCGCAAAAGACGCGATGTGAACGGCTTTTTTCCCCCTGCATGTCATGTGTGCGGGGCTCCGTTTTTATGATGAGAGGAGAGGAAGGGTTGAGAAAGCACTCCAGGTAAATTTTGAAATGTATTGAGTCCGTGAGTAGCCTAACCTCTCCGCTCGGATCGCAGGTGAATTTCCCTCACAATATGAGTGAGAGAGAGCGGCGCCGGCGCTCTCCCTCTCTCTCAGAATATTACAAGTGCGCGTTAGGGCACCGACCGGCAGAAACATCTGCACCTATGGCATGGACGATGAAACAAAACCTCGTCAGAGCCGTAATGCGGCACAGAAGTGTGCAGTGTGTTTGCTTGCCGCACGTCTACATTTGAAGTAACGAACCTGAGCGCGCAAAAAATGCGATGTGAATGGGTTTTTCCCCCCCTGCATGTCATGTGCACGGGGCTCCGTTTTTATGATGAGAGGAGAGGAAGGGTTGAGAAAGCACTCCAGGTAAATTTTGAAATGTACCAGGTTTATATATAGGCTATATATAAAGTTGATAAGCAGCTAAATGTGTTGGTTTACACACAAAGATATTTGTAAGCTTTTAATAAGTCCAAGAATAAAATGATTAATTTAATTAACATGTTAAATTTGATTTACAGAACTGTTTTCTATCAGTTTGGACTTGAATAAAGAGAGAAAACTTGCACTTAACCTTTTCACAGGCATTTTGTTTTCATAGTTAGACAGATATCGTGATGTATCATTATAGAATTGTCTAGCATGATAAGCAGTTAATTGTGTTGGTTTACACATGAAGAAAGTGTAAGCTTTTAGTAAGTCCAAGAGTAAAATGATTGATTTCCTTAGCATGTTAAATTTGATTTACAGAACTTTTGTGCTGCTTTCTAACAGTTTGGACTTGAATAAAGAGAGAAAACTTGCACTTAACCTTTTCACAGGCATTTTGTTTTCATAGACAGAAATCGTGATGTATCATTATAGGACTGTCTAGCAATATATATCGATCATCGCTGTATCGTGATATTATCACGATTATAGTATTGTGAGCCATGTATGGTGATTTGTATCATTTCGTGAGGTACCCCTGCGATCCCCACCCATGATGCACTGGAAGAAAATCCTCAATATTGATTTGGGGGTTTATATGAATGTGTTTCTGAGGGGAACTGGGAACTGTTTAGAAATGGCGTTGTCTTTGTCTCCTTATAATGCATTTAAATTAGTGCTGCTGTGTTTACAGCGGTAACCAAGGAAACGCTGTATTACTGTTCCATAAGCGCCGCCTGCTGTCAGAGAGTGAATCTGCGTCTCATTCAACCCACCTGCTGTTTCTGTTTCATACAGATGTTTTATGTAGCATAATTTCACATAGCTAAAGTCAGGTTATTTTGTTTTTGCTTCAGATTTTGAAATAGAACATTCTTCAAATTGGGTTATTATTAAATCAAATTATATATATGAAATTATATAACTAAATGATATGAATGATATGAAATGATATGTATATGAATTATATAACAAAGTAAATAACTGTAATAACAGATTAGGTTAAATAAAGACATCAGTTTTTATTTCTCTTCTTTTTAGGAAATAAATCAAAGAAAAAATAAACAAATTCTACTGTTCCTAATATTCTGTATGTTGCTCAAAAACAAAATATATTGTGTTCATAACATTAAACAGGTCACTGTGAGCCACAGTTCTGAGAGCACATGAGCTAAACGGGCCAACAGAGACAGTTACATGGCCATTCTGTCTATTAAACTCTGTAGACAAAGACCCCTTAAATAGCTGGCTATCCCGCAGGAGAATTTCCATGACAAATCGACAATGCTGTCTTCAAGAAGGAAGCAGCCAGGAGCTGTGTCATGGTGAGCATTAAAAATCACTGTCTCTTTTGCTTTGTCATGACCAAGTGCACTTCCTTTTGCAAACCACTTTTGCATACAGATCAGGCTTGGGACCTTAACAAGACTCTCACAAACAAAAGGGCCCTTTTGTTTAGGCAAAAAAAAAAAAAATCCCACTGGGTCAAAGCAAGCATGATTTCAGCTCAGGGATAAAAACTGTGGCAATGAAGTGTATGATTGGTATGTCTAAGGACGTTTGTGTTGGAGTGTGTGCAAATGATCAATAAAATAAAATAAAACAGGCATTCACAGGGACTTCATGTGTGCGTGCATGAAAGCGAGTGTGGGTGGGTGAGCGTGTGCATAATTACGTGTGTCTCCAAAGCTCATTTATTTGCGTGTGTTTTAGTGTTCCCTCAGGCCAGAGCTGGTTGCGCTCTCTGTCCAGCTTGTGTTTGATGACATTTCCATAGGGAATATCTCTGACATCAGAACGCTAGCCAAAAGCACAAAATACATGCTGCCATGTGCCAGTTTCGATAGCGTACACAGTTATCTATTAAATTAAAGTCATAATCATCATCTAATCACATTCATAACATCCATAACATTTAAGTCCAACTCTGTGGCAAAGTTTAGCAGGTAGGGTCAACCGCAGTGCAATGGGGAAGCTTGATGTGGATCAAGAGGGACACCCTGGATGAGGTTTTGGAGGAAGGAGAGGAGAGGAGGAAAGGGTAGAGCGGCCCACCTTCTGTCTCTTTAGAGGGGTGCATCACTGTGTGGCCAATTAGCAACAGCCAAGACACAGGGGCTAAGCACACAAACGTAACCACTGCAGAAACAAACTGCATTTCTTTCAACAATTAATTTACAACTGTGAAATAGTTTTACACAAAAAAATCTTGTGGTATTTGCTTGATTGGGAATCTCTCCAAATAATATCACGGTCTAGCTATAGGTGTTTTTACCATAGTCAAGCTACAGTCTCTGAATATACAGTAAATAACAACACATAATGTAATATGTGAAGGATTAAAAGAAATGCATGTTTTCAAAAGTGAGGAAGATTATATTCTGTTTAAAATGTATTTATTCTGGATTAAACTGTACAAATCACATTTTAAAAATTCTTTATAATGTAAAATAAATCAACTGAAATAAAAAAACTAATGTAACTGGGAAAATCAAACTGAAGTAAAATGTATTTTCATGGCTTCAAAAAGTTTAATGCTGTCAAAAAAAATTAACGTTTAAAATGAAATCAACTAGCGCATCACTACAAGAAACGAACACTGATAGTGAAAACTAACCAAAAACTATAAGTTAAACTTAAAGGACAAAAAAATAAATATATCAATAAATAAATAAAAATTATTAATGAAAATTAAAATGATTAATGCTTAATATTAGTGCATTGAACTTGGTAGCCTAAAATACTAAAACTAAAATAAAAAATAGATAAACTGAAACTGAAAAAAAAAAAACTAAAGAGAATGACATAGATAAAATGAAAATGAACAAAACACTAAATTGAATTGAAAGAAAAAAAAAATAATGATAATAATTACTACTACTACTATTACTTCTACTAAATAATTATTACTAAGTCTGACTGAAATTATACTTTGAAATGCACTTGTTTTTAGGTAAAGCAAATAACCCTTTTCTCATCAATAACCATTTTTAAGGTCTATGAGATGGTTATATGGTTCTTTGGAAATGGTAAAGTTCTTCAAATAGTTGTTCGAGGTATAAACGTAAAGCCCTCCAGGGTTATTTGAAGCAGTAATAAAAAGTAGTATAAAGTAGATTTTGCTCATATTTGTCCTTAGAAGACCAAAGAAAAGCTTTATAAGTTTATGGACTGTCACATGGAAGCAACTTAAAAAGAAAATACAAAAGATGCTTTCTAAAATAGGCAAAAGCAAAAGAGAAAATCTTTAAAAAGTATTAGAAAAGATTCTCCTTGTTCACCTTCCTGATGTCTTTACACATAACCCTGAACATGCATTATAAATGAACGGATAATTAATGTGTGCGGTATGATGGCAAATATTAGCACTATAAGGGGAGCATCTGCCATACGCACAAAAACAGAGGCACTGTGGGTAAACAGAAAGAACTGTGGGTAAACAGAGACGACTGCGGGTGTTCCCTCGCCCCTCTCCTGATGATGGGGTGTTGTGACGTGGAATATGATGGAAAATGTGGCCTGTGAATAAAGCATTACCCTGTTGGTCAACAGTTCTTGATCTGCTTTAAAGAACGGAGGACCCTTTGCTATTATGAGATAAAAAACAGCCCACCTTTGTCTGCAAAAAGCCACACCGCAACTGAACATGTCAACACTGCGATTCTGCCTGTCCACACATAAAAGTGCAGCTGCAGTTCAGGATGTGGTGGTGGTGGTGGTATCAAAGCTTGTGTGCATGATACTGCAGCCCTCTTTAGATATTCAATTTTGCCATTTTTTATTTCAGCCATACACAATTTTGGTCATCTCTCACTCACTAAATAATTCCAATTATTTCATCTTAAAAAGTTTTAATTGTTACAACGTTGTGCTTTTTAAACAATTTAATTTCCAGACACGCTGATTAAAAAAAGAAAAGAAAAAAGTGTGCTCTCAAGCTTAAGCTTAAATTTAAAGGGATAGTTCACCTTCAGTTGATGGTCCCCATTGACTTGCATAGTGTTTTTTTTCTCCATACTATGGAAGTCAATAGGGACCAGCAACTGAAGGTGAACTATCACTTTAATCTTTTCACAGGCATTTTGTTTTCATAGTTAGACAGATATCGTGATGTATCATTATAGAATTGTCTAGCAATATATCGATTATCGCAGAATCGCTGTATCGCGATATTATTGTACCGTGAGCCATGTATCGTGATTCGTATCGTATTGTGAGGTACCCTGCGATTCCCACCCCTAGTAGCAGGCAGATCACTCACTGTTCATGATGCACGAACTATTGGAAGAAAATCCTCAAAACGACAATACTGTGAAACCGTGATATTTTTGCTTAAGGTTATCATACCGTCAAAATCTCATACCGGCCCATGCCTAGATGTGAATGTATATTGTGTTGAACAGTATATTGAGACATATGCAACTGATAGCGCTGTAGCACGATACTACAATACTTCTTCAAAAGCACATTTTAGAGACATTTTAATCGTTCATGATCAAAAACCATAATATTGCACACCCCTACTATGATATAACATGCTGAACATAAGTGAACTTAACCACTTCATGTCCTGAAGTGTTTGTTACAGTGATTTACATGACTGTTTAGTAGTGTGCTATTTACTTTACATTAGATTCTAGCATTATTAATTTGAATGGTAAATGACATGAACCGCAAATGGGAGATGGACAAAAGATTAATAAAATGTTGAAAGAGTTATTAATGGCTGAAATTAAGTTTTTTTTATTTATTAGTTAAGGTATAAGTTAACCAAATAATTAATTGACTAATTAGAAAATAATCGATTAATTATTTCCCCCAATTATCTATACAGTTAATTTTCACATTAATCTTAATAGGTGTCAGTGGTATATGTGGTGTTGAAAGCAGAGCTATGATTCCTAGCTTGTTCCGCAGTATGAATGAACCATGCTTGACCACTGTTCACAGTTTCACTGTTTACTGTTTTATTTACACTGGTGTAGTGTTTGTTGCTTGTGTAAGTTGTGTCGTGGTGTAAACAGCAGCTCTGTCCCTATGTGGTCACCATTGTGTGTTTGGATGCTGAAAACCTCATACAATTAATCTTTTTATTCTGCAGAGGAATTTTTTTTCTTGCCAGGCAAATATTTCATGAATTTAAAGAACAACTGATTAACCAACTTTCCCACTTTGAAAGTTTTCACATTCTGGTTTGTCATATCTTATTTGGCATTGTTACTGTGAGAGAGAAAATCATTCTATAAAATTGAGAGAAAAAAATGCAGCTTGGCCCAGTTATCCATGTGGCCCACTGAAGAGTCTGATGTGTAGCTGTTACAGAAATATTAGACATGACTCTGGATAGCTAAATTGATTCAGTTAACACACAGGACCACAAAACCTGAGCGACTTGGGAAACAAGCCGTTTATATTTCACCAAAGTGCATTTTTAAACTATATTTAATGTGATGGTATGCTTGTACTGTAAGTTAACTTCGATTATTTTGCCTTTGACAAAATACAATATATTCAAATTATTAGTATTTGTCAGCAACTCTAATTGGGTGGACTAGCCATCATTCTGTATGAACCAGTGCCACTCTGGCCCTTATTGTCCCTGATGTGTCTGTGTGTGTGTGAGAGAGGCTTATGTGCTATTTATACAAGCTCCTAAACAACTTGGACCACCTCCTTGCTGTTGTCCTCTGCAGTTTTGAAATGCTATTTTTAGCTACTTGCAGCACAAAGACTTTCATTATATCCAAATATATTATGGGCTCTGCTATCCAAATGTGACCTACTAAATCTATATGCCAAATCTCACGGGATATTCTCTCTCTGCGCTACTGATCTAATTCTTCATTGACTCAGACTCATAAACATTATAAATCACAATAAACTATTTTAAATGAAAATTAAACTCTTAGAACTATAAGGAGGCATGTAAAACTTGGCCTTTCCCATGAATCAGACATGTGTCTACGCCCTGCTAATGAGGAAAGTTTCCTGTTGGCTATTTTCCACTTCCTCTCTGATGCTTCATTTAGCAGCCTCAAAGAGGCCGGAGGCCGATTGCTATATTTGATAGTGACTATTAAATACAGACTTTAACATTACCCAATCAGTGCAAAGGATGAGGAGTTGAGCGTTCTGCCTCAGCTGATAGCAGGGTCAGTCTGAGTAATGATTAGATAATAGCCAGCCCATCAACTCATCTGAGGAATGAATGAATGAATGAATGAATGAATGATGCATTTATATAGCGCTTTACTGTGTATTGATGTACACCCAAAGCGCTTTACAATCATGTGGGGGGGTCTCTCCTCAACCACCTCTGAGTAATGATTAGATTAGAGCCAGCCCATCAACTCATCTGAGGAATGAACAGTGATTACAGAAATCCTCTGCTCCTGTGATAAAGGAATGCACATCTGTTTAATGAAAAACAGTAGCTTTTAAAAGTAGCAGGACATTAAAAAGAATGATGCTTGCTAGCTATTAGTAAATAAAAAATAAAATATGTAAATGTATATAAATGTAAAATATATTGTCAACTAGGCCTGGGCGATAAAACGGTATCTATGTATCGACGGTACTCCTTCATCGATAACGATAGAAAAAATGTTCGATATAGCGCACGATATAGGCACGTGCTATGAGTGACGCAGACAGCACACACAAACACGAACACGAGTGCTGTGCCTGCCTGTGATGAGGAGATTGTGAATAAAAAATTAATATTAGTCGAATTTAAAATAAAAAAAAATTGCATTTGAATGCAAAAATGGTACAGTCGAATGTTAGGTGTGTGTCAGGGAGTGTCATTAGTGGTGCGCGAGATGCGGTGATGATGATGTAAGTGACGTTGTTGCATTTTAATGTTTTGTTAGTCTAGCCCACGAGACGCGCTGCTGCTGCGTTATTCATTCAAAGAAATATAGTAGCTCAATGCTTAGAAGATCTCGATTAGGTTAAAACCGAAACCAAGCCATTCCCACAGAACGCATATTCAGCACATTTTTTAGATGGACGACTGCTACACTCGCGTGTCATACAAGAGATGTATAGAAAGCCATGCAAAGTTAAAACCGTTTAAACGTTTAGAAAACACATCGCGAATTTGTGGAGGTTTATTCCTTTTCACTGCGTCTCTTATGTTTTTAAATGCAATCTGTGTGATCGGCGATTCGGCTCTTTGTATTAAGCAATGCATAAATACATGATGCTGTTTTGTTCATAATTGTTTATGCAATTTACGAAATTATATTTGATTTATATATGTTCATCTAGACGTTATGCACGGTTTTTATGGACAGTTATTTCATTGCATTGACAATTTAATACGCTGCATTTTTTTGGTCATTGCACCCTCCTGTGGCCTCGGGAGACAAGCCAAAAGGTTCCATAAGACTTATTTAATCTGCATATAACACATAAGAAAGGAGATATTTGTTTAAATTTTATTTTGCGTTTGACTGTTAAAACGAAAAAAAATAGTTTGTTTCAATAAATTGGTTAAATGAAATTCACAGTGGTTAAATTAAAAAAAAATGTTCTATAGCGTTTTGTTTTAAAAAAGGTTATAAAAAATGTCAATAATTATCGTTACCGAACGATATGAAACATTATATCATTGATAAATTTTTTAGCTATATCGCCCAGCCCTATTGTCAACATTAATTTAGTGCCTGTAGTTAAAAAAAAAAAAAATGCAATTAATTATGCCCTCTGACCCGTGTAAAGAAATTTGTGATTGAAGCATGATGCACCATCATCGTCATGATTTTGCAGGCAATGTGGCTCTTCAAACCACATTTACTGAGAGCAGGCGGTGCAGAATGAGTAAGGAACTGTTCACACAGGATGTGTTCTTGTTTTCAAAAACTTCCAGACGAAGTGAGGTGGGGGTATTTCATAACTTAAGGTATAAAACAGAAGTTCACCCTTGATGCTGAGGTCTAGCCTTGAGCATACAGCTGATTGGTTTGTGAATATTCTGAGGTGTCATGCAGTTTTTTCTTTTTCTTTTTTTGCCATTTTTGTTGATAGACAGTAATAAGAGACAGTATGGGAATAAGGATAGGACAGAGAGCAGGACAAGGACATAAACATGACCTGGGTTGGACTTGAATCAGGTACTATCAAATGAGCTTGAGTTCACCCAATAATGAAAATTCTGTCAAAATTTACACACGTCATTCCAAACTATACTGTATGCCTTTCTTTCTTCTGTGGGACAAAACTGTTACCAACGTTCTTCAAAATACCTTCTATGTGTGTTTCACAGTAGATATAGTCATACAGAAATAGAATGGCAAACAATGAAATCATTTTTGGGTGAACTGTCCCCTTTTTTTTCAAGTGTAATATATAGATATCGTCATCAGAGGCTCTTCAAGACTGTTTTAACACCACTGACTGGAATATGTTTAAGCAAGCTGCAACATACAATAACACCACAGACCTCCAGGAGTACTCAGAGACTGTCACATTAGTAGTGCTGTAGGCTGATGTCACTGTAACTAATGTTAGAAAGTTGAACTGAAAGAGTGCAAAAGGAAGGTAGATTGTATAGAGCTCTGCTACTGTTTACTGAACGAGAGTCAGTCAATTGCAGTAACATCTTTGTTAGTTATTTAGAGAATTAGCAGAACTTAAGCCATTAGATCTGCTAGCACTGGTAAGCATTACATCTATGACTGTGTGTGTGTGTGTGTGTGTGTGTGTTTGTTTAAAATGAAATGAAAATGCACTGTGCGGGAACTAATGTTAATGTAGCCTGTCCGGTCAGATCATTAGTCTTTTCACGTAAAGTGCTTTTTTAAATAGCTTGCACACTTTGTACATTAGATTATAGATGCTACATTTTGTTCTGATCAGTGATATGCTTTTTTATTGATTTGATCAAAATTCAGTATTAGAAAACAGCAGGAATTACATATTTACTTCAGGGAAAGCTTTCACTCGTGTTTGGGAAAACCAAGGGCAGGGACTTGAGCGTTAAACTAATTAGACTTGCAAATGTAAAAAATGAAAATGCTTCTCCCGCAATTGTCTGGTGTATGTTGGAGATTATGCCCTCACATTTTCAGCCTAAACAGATTTTCTCATAAATTTGTTCTCCATTTGCTCATTCCCTCTCACTCTCTAGTCTGTCATCTCTGTAGTTTTGTCCTTCTCTGGCTCACATTCAGAGGCATCACTGTGGTCACAATGATGTCGGCGCTGATAGCCTTGTGGGTAGGGATGGATCATGATTTTCGATAGAGATGCACCGATCGATCGGCCAGGGATCGGAATCGGATCAGTCTAACTTCTTTCCGATTCCGAGCCGATCCGTTTTGTTACCAGCGGGCAGCGGCACAGGCAATAACGTCAGCCGCGCATTCTCGCTCTCTTCTCTACGACGACCCCTTCTCTCTCACACACACGTCTCATTCGCTCCGGTTAAATAGTGCTTGTATTGCGCATTATTTAATCATTCCCGCAGGTTTCGCGCTTACACCAAAAGCTCGTGCACCACCACTGATCTATATTAGTGGAGCGCACAAGCCGCGATCAGTCTCAAACAGCTTGTGAGCCACAAATACCAAAATGAGTGGCTAACTGTGCTAAAACGGTCAAATACATACAAAATTATGTCAAAATACCCGTCTTGGCGAGTATCCAGTTAAGCACAGTCAGTTTTGGAACGTTAAATAGTTGAGAAAGAGAACGCATGTTGTGTAACAGTATATTGGGTCCGATAAACTCTTAAAGGGACCGCAGTCCAATATTCCTGCTGCTTTCTGTCATGTTAATTAAAGAACAATAGACAAAGAAAATAATTTTCTGCTCTTGACTCCATATGTTTTATAACTTTAATGGTAAGCATTAATCTGTATTTAATTTTTACAATGAAGACTACAGAAATTAAAGTAATCAAATGTAAAATAACACGTAATTTCTGTAGTATTTCTTACCTGAATAAAAACGTACTTAACCTGAAAAACTTAGTTTCATAGCTCTCTTTATTCAATTGCATTTATTTGTGCTGTTGTTTGCAATTTTTGTATTTGTTCTTATTTTATTAATGACTTTTTACTTTTTTTTTTTTTTTTAATGAAAATAAAAATTTGCTTTACAGAAAAGTAGATTTTTGTTTGTATATGCTGTCAATTATAGTAGGGATGCACGATATATCGGCCACCATATCGGTATCGGCCGATAAATGCTCATTTTTTCTGTTAGCATTATTTTATTTATTTGTAAGACTTTTTTATGACTAAATTTGGTAATGGGAGAGTAAAATTATTTTTAAAACGTACACCGTTCAAACTAGGCTGCTTATGTTGAAGTGTTTGGGATGTGGCTTTTAATGATGAGAGCTTTTTTGTAATCAGGCTCTCAAAAAGTATATAAAAATTTGGATATAGAATTATCGGCTAACATATCGGTTATCGGCTTTCAAAAATAAAGAATTATCGGTTATCGGTATCGGCCAAAATTTTCATATCGGTGTATCCCTAAATTATAGTTCTTAGAAAGAAAATCGGAATTGGCAAAAATCGGTATCGGCAGATCACACTAACAAGAAATCGGAATCGGCCAAGAAAATTGCAATCGGTGCATCTCTAATTTTCGAATATTCAGTTAGTTGATTTAATTATAGAATATCGAATAGGTTGTGCGATTATCGTCTTAAAAAATTTCCCCACGTTTTCCTTTCTGATGCGGTAGTGACGCGTTTATATAGCGCTGTCAATAATTCACCTAAAAGATGTCAAAGACAACAGAAGAACACATTGTCTCACGTGCACACTCTGTACTTGCGTGGCATAAAAAAAGACTTGCGTAGCATATAATGGTTACAGTAACTTGGGACGATGTCAAATAAGAGCTCTGTGCGGACCACAAACACCCCCGGCTGGGTTAGAGGTGTGGCTGAATCTGCATTCAGAAAGGCGCGGAAAACAAATAACGCGTTCTACGGAGCCACTAAAGGGACGTGGTTAGCCGCTTGATAACGGTATCCTGTTATATTACAGTACATAACATTTCACTTACCACATAAACAGAGTAAGGAGAGATGACTGATAGGATGATGGCGAATGATTTGCAGATCTTTCTAATCATGTAAAATGTGTGGTAAGTACTGCCGAGTGCTGCTCTGTATGTGATCGCGAATCTCGAAAGTGAAAGTAAAAAACAAGTGAGCGTTCATAAGTGATTTCAAAGCCCGCATATTAATAACGGCTCCCTGATGCCCGCAGTTTATATACAGTGTAATTACCCAATGATATAATTGCGACAGAAGATAATGAAGTATATTTTTCCTCCCATCTCGTATCTATTCCCTTTAGGGATTACATTTTTTGAAATGGAAATGTCCTAGCCTTATGAGCAGTTGATTTATGCTAATCGATAGACTGTTATGTTAATAAGTGCCGTAATTCGGTTATGTTTATTATATTAATATGTTTCAGCACGTTACAATCATTATATGGCTTGAGCTAAGGTAGCCTATCTTCTGAATTAAACAGTTTATCATACAGATTGAAAGTGTGAATCCTGTCTCTCTCCATCTCTCCCTGTTTATGGGTGTTTATGCATGCTTGTGGGGGAGGGGTGCAATTTTCAAATAATAATCAAATAATACCCAGCGATTTTCAAATATAATTTTTGCTTGGAATGCCCATCCCTACTTGTGAGCAGTGTGCCGACATACAGCGCCTTTACGCTACAGGCGTCCCGAGTTCGAATCCCAACTCAAGGACCTGTTCTGATCCCGCCCACCTCTCTCTCCCACTTCACTTCCTGTCAGCTCTGATCTGTCCTATCAAAATAACGGCAAAAATGCCAAAAATAAATCTTAAAAAACGGAAGAAATGACAATTGTCTAACACAAAGAAAGATTTTTAGATAAATTATCCATCTCTGTGAGTCTATTCAATGCAAGTTGATGCTTTAAAAACCACATCAATTATAGCGAACATGATGGTATTCTATAAAACCCCAGTTATATGGACTCAAAAAGATGGACTGTTTTTCTGCAACTTTGTTTGTGTTCATCTGAAGAAAGAAAGTCATCTGGGATGGCATGAGGGTGTGTAAATGATGAGAGAATTTTCTTTTTAGGGTGGAGTACCCCTTTAACTGGCCCTGAGTCATCCAAAGAAAATAAACATTGACTAATGAAAGAGAGAGTATAGTTTCTGTTCTGATTAATCTATTTGTAATGGTTTTATTCAAGGCGACCTGAAATGTGTACTTCCTCTTCAGATGACTTAATGGGCTGCAACAGATAATGAGTTATGGATGAATGAAAACACATGCTGTCCTTGGTATTGCTATTGCAAGTAGCTTAGTCATTTGTTGTTGTGTCTTTTCTTTACAAATCTTGCACTAAAAAACAGGAAATTATTTAATAAAGAGCTTTTCGAGAAGTGTTTAAGATCGAGCCTGATTTTGCTGCTCAATACTGAACAATACTGGTCTTTTCTATTTCTATATGTTCCCAGCACTGAGCTAATGTTTTCCTCTGGATGAACGTCATTTCTGTAGTGCTAAAATAAGATGTTAGCCAGCAACTGGAAGCTGTATATAAAGTGTGCGTGGTTGTCCCTGGTGTAGTTCACCTCACCATGGAGAAAAGCTCTTGTTATTGTCAGCCCTGGACCAAGAGCTGTTCACCCATTATTGATTCACTGGGCCCTCAGAGGTGAAACGCAGGGCTCGGTTTGCCTCTGAGGGATCTGGTGACTGCATCATCAGCTAGTGCAGAGTCTTTGTATGAGAAACAGAGTGTGAGAAAAACAGATATGGGAAAGAAACCCAAATAAATCCTCTGTGGTCTCTGATCACTACTGATAAAGAGCTATAGGAGGATATAACAGAGGATTTGGAAGTGTGAGCTGCCCACATTCCCCAGGAGGGTTCCAGAGCAGAGTCACAGAGAATGATAAAGTAAAAGAGAAAAACATCTTTTTTCAAAGACAATTGAATTAATACTTCTACTAATACTTCATTTCTGTAGGGACAGTGAAATGAGTCGATTTGGCTATTTTTAGAAAGAACGTTTTGCACTTGCAGGTATTATTACAGGTAAAATTTAATTAGGTCTAATGGTATTATTTTCCCCTGACCACTATATTATGTGGATTCTTGGCTCTAATTTGAAGGCTTTTTTTTTTTTTTGCCAAAGACCTTGCAGTAGTGTTGTCACGGTACCAAAATTTCAGTATTCGGTACCGATACCAGTGAAAATCCACGGTTCTCGGTACCAAGTGGGGTCGTTTTTCAACCCGCGGACATGAAAAAAACCCCGCGGCAACAGTGTTAAGCAGCCCAATTCCGTAGGAAAACCGCGGACTTGGCAACACTGGAAGAGGATAGCTTTCGGATAGCGCATCAAGAACCGGGTTGACCGGGTACTCGGTACCACCGGTACTTAAGAAAACCTGGTACCGTAACGTTTTAATTTTTTTTAGTGCCGAAATACCGGGTCTTTTGACAACACTACCTTGCAGGTATGTCTTGGCTTTTTTTATTTTAATTACAATGAAGTCTGTATCTGTAATATACATCTAGGATGCACTATTTTGAGGAGATGTTAAGTGTTTGAAAATATTTATTAGAGCTAAGACATTATTAATCAAAACATTTTTAATCATTATTTCCTTTTGATGAAGTGTTATCTACAACCACACTGACTAATAAAATATTGAAGTTCTCTATTTTGACATTTCTAAATTATAGCCTACTTCAAAGCTCAGTGTTGCTTGATAAGCTTATAGCAAGTTAAACAAGAAACCACAGCAAGAGATGAGGTTTTAGATATGTATAAACCTCAGAATTTATTAAAACTTATGATCATATGGCCAGACTTTATGGTTTAATATCAGTAGTCGTGGTTGCTAGAGATATTAATATGTATATATATATATATATATATATATATACTAGTCTTGCAAACTACCAAAATCTGTATTGATAACCACCATAATATCGGGGAAGTCGTGGCCTATTGGTTAGAGAGTCGGACTCATAACCCAAAGGTTGTGGGTTCGAGTCTCATACCGGCAGGGATTGTAGGTGGGGGGAGTGAATGTACAGCGCTCTCTCCCACCTTCAATACCACGACTGAGGTGCCCTTGTGCAAGGCACCGAACCCCCAACTACTCCCCGGGCGCCGCAGCATAAATGGCTGCCCAGTGCTCCGGGTGTGTGTTCACGGTGTGTGTGTGTGTTCACTGCTGTGTGTGTGCACTTTGGATGGGTAAATAATTCTGAGTATGGGTCACCATACTTGGCCACATGTCACGTCACTGTATAATAACAGTGACACAGAAAAAAGTTAATTGTAAGTTGTCCATGAAACAGGGCAAATGCTTGTGTAAAACTGTGCACAGGGACATGCACACAAAGACACAACAATCAGTGTAACACGACACTAAAATAATGCAATAAACTAAATAACAGAAAATGTAACACAAAACTTTCTAATGCACATTACTGATAACAAAAATAAGAAGAAACTAAAGGCTTTATATAATAAAGTATCTTACAGTTTACAGGTAACAGTTTTTTCTGTAAAATTGTACAGATTCTTTTTTCAGTTTACCATCTGTTTTGAGAGCAATGTTATGCTATTACTAGACAGTTAAAAAATTAACCGTCTCTAACTGGAAACTCTATTATTCATCATAACACCTCTGACAATTGTTGTTATTTTTTTTAAATACTCATGAACATTGACTAACTTCCTTGATGTGTATCTCTAACTGCTGATCCTCTGCCAATCAGGTGCTTTACGCAAGGTCGACATCAGCATCTTTCGCTTTCAGTGCGTCCTCTGTGTGAGCTGATACCGTCCTTACCCCAAAGTCACATTCACTGCCTTTCAGTCTGTGAGGATGTCAGGTCCATTAATCACCTGCATGGTGGCCGCAGATCTATCCGAGTGCTGTTCTCCGTGCTGCCTGCCACACAATGCAATCAGCTCTTCTTCCCAGAATGCAAATTTAAAGGGGGGTGGTGATATATTAGCCTATGGTGGTGAAGGGAGGGTGATTTTAGAGGCCAGACGTGAGGCGAAATGCAGGACCGCCAATCATATGCATCCATTTATTTCATTCATTTTCATATTTTGCCATTCGCATAAGTAATCTATCATTCAAGGAAGAAGCCCAATAGGGAGGCAACAGTGTGTGTGTGTGTGTGTGTGTGTGTGTGTTTGTGTGTGTGAGAATGATCATGGCTTTTATCTCCTGCCTTGTTAGCCTTTGTTGCTGTAGACTGACAGTGAAACCCCCCTCTCCTCCCTTTCCTTTAATTCACCTTCAGTCATTTTAATGGGACAGTTTCTATCCAATAGCCTATGGATTTATACTCTACTCCAGTCCTTGATCAAATTGTGGTCATGGCCTGTCTACTGGCAAATGACAGCAATCTTTTCAGACCCTCATAACTGTGAGATGACCACATCCACCTCAGTAATATTAAGCCTGACATCTGCATTGTTTTTTTTATCATGTGCCATAAAGAACTGTTCAGAAGTAAAAATGTCTCAACAACTATTAAGTGCTGACAAATTATTGCGGTGCACAGTATATTTAGAGACAAGGAAGTTATTTGTGTTGTTTGCAGGACCAATACCCCCTTCATACAGAGATCCTTGTCATGCTGTGTTAAATGAATTTCTCACGTTTAGCAACAAAACAGAGAACAACAACACATGAGCCCTGGTTTCTTATACAAGCTGGTTTTCATATACTTATTCACATCCGACACGGCCCAATAATGTAAAAAATGGGGTATGCTTTAATCTTATTTGTAAAATAAAAAAAAAATGTTTATTGTTGCTTATATATGTATTTTTAAATTATTTATTTATTTTTATTTTTTTGTAATATTTCCCAACAAATTATAAACTGATGCATCCCTAAAATATTCATTTACCAAAATATGCATTTGTAAATGAAAAGGCTTTGCAGAGGCGTTGGCTTTTATCTGTGTGTGGTGTGTAGCACTCGCATATGATTTCATCATTTCAAGGTTAATCTAGGTTTACAGTTCATGTCTGTGGAGCATCTGCCAACGCCATTACAATGGGCGATTAGAGTAGTGCTTTCTAGCCTAGGGGTTATACCGTCTCATGGCCAAGTGAGCCAGTGTTGGGGTAAGGTGGAAATCCTGTCACAGTAATCCAGTTGTGGAGAGGCTTTTTACATCCAGATGCTGACAGATGTTTTACAATGGGATTGGCATGAATTGCAGCCCTGGGATTTGGTTATCTGGATTTAATGTCGGGAATGAAGCCAACATAAACTGATAGGTTGCCAACATAGAAAGCAACTCTAAATATTCTTGCTATTACTCACATTCATTTAACTTTTTTGTGTTTTAAATGTAATTTAATATGAATTGTTTCTGCAGTGTCGAAAAGGGATTTTTCCTAATCTGCTGGATTTTATTTGCATTTTGCCTCAGACTGATACTCATTTTCTAAATTCTTATTATTATGTTTTTTCTGGCTTTGACTCCATTTGTGACTAACTTTAATTGTGTCTGTGCAGCTGGTCGGGGGACAGTTCGATCTGGAGATGAGCTTTATCATCCAGGAGACGGAGAGCATCATCTGCATGGTAGAGCTGCTGGATAAATGTGATTCCACTTGCCAAGCTGAAGTGTGGAGTATGTTCACCGCCGTGCTGAAAAAGAGCGTGCGAAACCTGCAGGCCTGCACAGAAATCGGCCTCATCCAGCTGGTGCTTCAGTGCATAGACCGGGCCGACACCATGATCGCAGGTATGTTAAATAGTGACACTCTAATACCTTTTTTGGAAATCATATAACATTATAATTAATAAAATAAAATAACAGTAATATTGTTACATTTTAAAATGTAATTTATTCCTGTGGTGGCAAAGCTGAATTTTTGGCAGCCATTACGCCAGTTTTCAGTGTCACATGAGTTCAAAAGAAAAGTATGTATTTGAAATGGAAATCATTTGTAACATTATAAACACCTTCACTGTTGAATAAAAGTATTCATTTCTTAAAAAAAAAAAATCTAAGATTACGGACTTTACTGTTACTGATGTTTAAATTAGGGATGCCACTAAACATCTCTTTATATATCTTTATACATCCTTTATATTAATGCTGTCATACTCACAGGGCAATTTTGCGTAATTTTATACTGGCAGGAACATCAGCATATATGTATTGTTAAAATTCATTAAATTCACTCTGCACTAAATAGTATTGTAAAAATTCTTTAGATTTTATGCAAAATGATGACTTATGATGCTCTCAGATTAGCACTTGGCTGATGAGTCTGTCATTGCTCAGTCGGCATGTAGTGCTTTAGCATTGCAGCACTGACAGAAAAAACATACACAGGTAATCAGCCACAAAGCTCATATCAAGGTATTCCAAATATAGATTTAATAGATATTTATATATTTTATAGATTTGTATATGCAGTATATAGATTTGATTATAGCGACAACATTACTGTTTTAATTAGTATAGATTGTGCAGCTTGACATTGTGCAAGTACAGTTTTAGTGATTCATTATTTGTCTTTGGACCATGATGAAGCTTAACTCCAGTTTGATCACAGGTGCTCTCAGCCTTTGTACAGAAGAATGATTTTACATGTCCTCAATGCTTTAGCACTTGTGCTAAATGCTGTAGCACAGGCAAAACTTCTCTGATGCTGCAAAACGTTAACACAAACAACATTCCTATACAAAAATTGTTACTCAGTCACAAGTAGGGGTGACCCCGAATAGTCAAGAATCGATGCTTCGATAGGAGGAGCCTGATTCGACTACCAGTCTCACAGTCGAACATTTGCAGAGGTGTTATGATCATGCCATTTTGGCTATGTGGGGGTGCTCAATGTCTGATTTCACATAGAACTACCAGTTTTCTCCCAATAGGTTAATATACAGCCTATTATGGTGAATCTGAAAAGAAAGAAGCTTTTAATAAATATTTTTAACGTGCATGAATAAATCCAACCACACCTATGACAGATTTAAGTTTCACTTTCCATAATCTGTGACCGACAGGAGCATCTTGGCGGCAGGGATTTAAATCTTTAACAAGACTCAAATTGACATGGCAGAGTAACAGCATTTCATTCTGTTCTAATTTGATTTTTGGATGCTGTGAACATAGGGGCGAATGGCTGAGAACCCACGCAAAAACTCAAGATATTATCTATTCACTATCATATTGGCGAAACAGATCTGGCAAACTATCCAATGCAATATTTGTGTTTGCGCTCTGGAGAAAATCAAAAGTCACACGCAGTATTTAATTCTGGAACTGGGGCTGGATAAAACTAGCTGTGTTTGAGCAGTTTTCACAGCAGCTCATATTTATGCGATTGCATGGAGTTTTATGTGGCAGTAGGCTAGGCTTCAAAGCCATAAGCAGGATATTTGTTAATTTCCTCCGTGAAATCTTTATGTAGTGAGAGTAAACATGCACACAGGCTTCAACAAATACTTCTTGCATCTGTTGATTTCATCTTATGTGTAGATTATTTGGTTTTATTTAAGCTTCAGTTTCATCAGCTCTGATAAGTAGCTAATAAACAACATGATATGCGGCTGGCTAACGTTAACTATCTTTTAATCAAAACATAAAACAATATTTACCCTGTTTGTATTTGCGAGGCATCCGTTACACATTTTCCCTCTGTTAGGGTTAGGATTTATGTCTGTTGAATGTAATGCATGTTGCCCCCCTCCCCTAAACATATGATTCGACTATCAGTCGACTCTCTGCAAGATTCGACAATTCTGATTCGACTATGTAAATTCTTACACCCCTACTCACAAATATTATCTCTGAAACCAAATATTTAATTTTTTTATATTTATTTATTTGATATCTTTTCAGTTGTAACACAACATTCACCTCATGTTTCTGTGTGGTGTTTTTCAGATCTGATGGTGGACATGCTAGGTGTGCTGGCCAGCTACAGTATCACAGTGAAGGAACTGAAGCTGTTCTTCAGTAAACTGAAAGGAGAACAAGGCCAATGGGTAATGGTTTTCTCCTCTTTATCTACTATTTGAGAAACACCAAGCCTCTCCACCTCACATGCAGTCATATGCTGTGAAGTACTAGGGCTGTCAGTTGTTTTAAATAAAGCTAATTTTTAATTTAATTTTTGTTATGATGTTCTTTGAAATGGCCTTCGCAACAATTTACTTACATTTTTAAAAATATATGAAATAGATTAAATGTATGTCTTTGTTCTCCGTGCAGTCTTCAGTGCATGAGGGAGGTGTTGAGACAGTGAAAAGGCTGTAGGGTTTGATGCATTAGGCTGTTTCTGTACTGGGGAACTGTGTCAGTGCCATTGATCAGAGCGTGAAAAAACATGTCAGAGCAGTAGGAGAGCACATATCCATGTGTGTCTGTATCTTACAACCTATGGGCAGAAGCCATTATTATGACTCTGTTGTCTGATGTACGTATTGCTGATGGACCAAATACGTCTCAGTTTGGGATATGGTTTAGGTTGGTTTACCTCAGTAAATTCAGAAATAAAATCCATGTCTAAATCCAGAAGATGTTTCTCAAATTGGACACAACTGAAGTAGGATTCAGACTAGCCAAAATAATTTGTGACTGTATTTTCTTTTAATACTTGTGGTATGCAGAATATTTTATGTTTGTAGGATAAACACTGCAGTTAAACTACAAGTATTTATTTGTGTGGGTGTTTGTGTGAGTTTTTGTTCAAGTGTTCAAATGCTGCTTTTTTTCCTTTATCTATTAGCCTCCTCATGCCGTCAAGCTGCTGTCCGTGTTGAAGTGCATGGCTCAAAGAATTGGCCCAGATTCCTTTTTCAGCTTCCCAGGGAAGAGTGCTGCGGTGAGACCATGACCCAAACATCTGCCAAACTGCACTGTCCTTAAACTTGACTTCAGTCATAACATCTGCCTCTATACACTGTGAAAACTTTTATTGTGGTTCATGAATAAGTGATTTGAAAGGTGCATGCCAGAATTTATCTTTTTTATCCACTACCCAGACGTTTTAACTTCCTCTCTATAATAAACATACAAAATGTGTTTAAATCAGGGAAATTATGCTTTGCTACATTTTGAGCTACCGTTTCACTTTCACTGATCAGTTTAATGCATTCCAGTACCAAAAACAATCTTCTGTTTGCTTGAAACTGTATAGCATGAGATCTGCAACAAGATCTTTTCACTGCAAAATGTTTAGGCTCATTTTGACTAAAAAAGTCTTTTTCACACACTCTCTCAGACACACAGAGACACACACACACTGTTGCTTTCAGGATTAGGAGATTTTAGGACTTTAGGGGAAAAATTGTGAATTTAATTTCTGTCTGTCTCCAAAAGGCTTTACATAACCATTCTTTCACTTAGTTATCAAGGTATTCCTTCAGTCATGTGACAGATGAAAGTTTACAGAAATGTCTAACACCCACAGGTAATTGTATCTGCTTTCTGGAGTAAGAAAGGATGTGACATGGGTCATGAAACAAGAATCATGTCCCATGAACTAGAGTTTTACTCTTTAGAAGAGTTTTATGTCACAATGAGCAATCAATTATTTTGATGAGAAACATGTATATTGATTTAAACTAATCTTTTTTTAGATTAAAAGACAAGCAAGTTTCTAGTTTTGAAAGAAATTTGAGGAAAGAAATTATTTCAGGATTGACTTTTTTTTCACATCTTAGATCCTGTGTGTTTTACTGCAGACACTGTTTTTTTTCTTTGAGCTCATCATTTTTTTTCTGTGCATCAAGAGAGGACAGCAGTCAATATCTGATGTGATGCAGATGACTTTGAAATGTTCCAACTACCTGTGTGTGTGTGTTTGCATATTTTTATTAAAAATCAAACCCGACAAATCATCCCGACAGTATGGGGATATTGATGTTTTAGATGGCATGTGTATGGAACCCTTCCTGTGTTGTCAGTGTCCACTTGAAACAGCGCCAAATGGATGCAATCCTTTTAGGAAATACTTTGATTAGATGTTATTCCAGCACAGATAGGATGCTGGCTTCACGAAAAAAATAACATTGCGCTTGCCTTCACTTTTCATCCGTAACCCACAAATATGAGAGGAAGTCTTCTGTGTACAAACATACACAACCGTTTTCAGTGCATCCCTCCAAGGATGTTCATTGTAGGTGTTTTTTTTTTTGTTTTTTTTTGTTCTTCTCATATGCTACTCTGGTTATTTAAAACAAGACAACAAAATAGAGAAACCTAACTGGAAAAAAATGTTTTTGTTTTTTGTATCGTCAGGCTATTGCACTTCCACCTATTGCAAAATGGCCATACCAGAACGGCTTTACCTTCCACACCTGGCTGCGCCTGGACCCCATCAATAACATAAACGTTGACAAGGACAAGCCTTATCTCTACTGGTGGGTCACACACAAACCTGTAATGTAAAATACAACACTTCTATTCAAGCTGCTTTCTAAAGAACCAGACACCTGCAGTGCATAGTGAAAGATTAGCTGACGACTTTGTTTGTCTGGAAGGTGCCATAAAAGTTAAAATATTTGTAGGTGTTAGATGAAGAATAAGAAAATTCTGTATATTTTCCTTTTTCTCTCTGTCTGGCGTTTACACTTCTCAAGGGCAGCATTTCACAGCCTTCTTGTCCTATTTTCAGCTTCTAATTAATTTCTGTCAAAAATGTAATTTATGCAAATGGAGCTATTTTGACTCACCAAACGATAATTGACCCTGTAGAAAGAACTGATACTTCATACTTCCACAACAAGATCAACAGCGCTCCAGACACACGTAATCTCTTCAAAACTTTCCATTCTCTCCTCTGTCCCCCTCCACCACCTCCTACCACTTCTATAACAGCTGATAATTTCGCCACATTCTTCACAGACAAAACCAGAACACTGCTAAATGACTAAATGTAAATGTAAATGTAAACTGTAGGATTTACACTTTTCACTGGGCTGAGATTAACTCTCTACATTACAGGCCTTCTTTCAAAATTCCATCCATCCATCCATCCATCCATCCTTCCTTCCTTCCTTCCTGCCTTCCATCCATCCAATTTTCTAATATAATATTCTAATATAATATTTAACTATTGTGACTTTTTTACAAAACTATTTTAAATGATGTTTTCACAGAACATTCAAAATAATATTTTAGTTACATTTTTAGTTCACCTAAAAATTAAAATTGTCGTCATGTACTTACCATGCCATTTACTCACATTGTTATTCTGAACCCATAAGACAGATGTACAAAATATTACAGTATCTTCATTTTTGTCCCAAAGATGAGCAAAAGTCAAATGGGTTTTGAGCAACATGAGGGTGAGTAGATGATGATAGAATTGTTATTTTTGTGTGAACTAACACTTACAAAACACTATGGTTATACAGTATAAGCACCCAATATGTAGTAAAGGGTAGGTTGGTTATGCACTTTCAGTCTGTTTTTGGTTCCTCATACACCTCAGATACTGATGTAATATTAAATATTTTCTACTCAGGGTGAATATAAAAAAAATATTATTTGATTACCAACAAACTGCCATAGGCTTACATTGTATTGAATTACAAACCTTGATGCAAAATGGACAGATATGTCTTTCAAAATACACAAAAATATAAATATACAAATTGTGAAATATTAAATTATTAATGCTTTTAATAAAAAACAGATAATCTTCTTTGTTTTTTAAATAATTTATACATCAAAGGGTTCAAACTGTAGCTACTCTTTCAAGAATAGAGCTGTATAAACTTGAGAACCCCTCACCTGAAATGTAACTTTTATTAATTGTGCTCTGTATTTTTTTCCCCTCATTCCTAGCTTCCGCACCAGCAAAGGTTTGGGCTATTCTGCACACTTTGTGGGCGGATGTCTGATTGTGACCTCTCTAAAGTCCAAAGCCAAAGGCTTCCAGCACTGTGTGAAGTATGACTTTAAACCCCAGAAGGTATGAATCACCTTACCAGTTTGTACTCTTACAAACTGTACACTTTTCAAAGTCTTCATCTTTACGTCTACAATGTACAAGGAGAGCAAAGTTGACATATAAGAATGAGGGTTTTTGCTGAGGCCAAGTCATGTCTGAGGATTTGCAAGAAGAAACCAAATCCCTTCCCTGCTTAGAAACCATATGCCCCCTGGAATGGGGAGGCATCCTCAGATAACATTTTATTTTTTCAATGGACAGTCCTTTCCAGCAATGAACGTCTGGTACTTCACTTTTCTAATATCAAGAAGCTCACAAGTGCTCTAAAAAGCTATTTTGCCTATACTTAGAGTCCACTCCATTACATTCCCTCTGGAGAGGTTTTACCTAAGGGAAAAGCACCTTCATTGGCTTTTCCCACCATTTAATGGAAATTCAAGAAGATCTGGGTGAGGTCGTTGCTGGAGGGTGTAAATGGACCATGGTCTCATTACTGTAACAAAGTTAAATATGCAAGTTTAGCATCAGACGTTTCCTGATGGACCACATTTTTCTATTGACCAGGGTTTTTTAAACTAAGATCCAAGGTCTCCCATGGGACCACAAGGTTGCAAAAGGGTCAAAAGGGTTAGGGCTGTCAAAGTTAAAATGCACTTATTGATTTGATTATTATTATTTAATTCTGCTTTCTAAGGACTAATCAGAAATCATGAAATCATAATTGTGATTTATTATATTGTATTGATACACATATATACTAAATAGACATATATAAGTGTTAAACTCTTTCTTTCTTAATTTCTACCAGTTTAATAAAAAGCAAATATTTTCTTGATATTTTCACTGTTTGCTTTAGTACAACGACAATGCAAAAACCAATTATATAATTTTAGAAACTGATTTATAATTTCACATTTAATATTTTTCTTACTCAGTATGAATGATTGTTTAGGCACGGAAATAGAAAGTGAATTCCTAGAAGGGGATAATCATATTTTGGAGTCCAAAAGTTTAAAAACCCCTGCTATAATGCTCTCAAGCTTTGCGATATTGATATTAAATAAATAATGGCATGCTGTTCTTTTTATTTTTGCTAATATTATTTTTATTTAACAGTGGTATATGGTGACCATAGTGCACATCTATAATCGCTGGAAGAACAGCGAAATCAGCTGCTATGTCAATGGAGAGTTGGCGTCATATGGTGAGATCACCTGGTTTGTCAACACAAGCGATGTAAGTACTTTCAAAAGGCTCTGTTATCTCTTATTGTTCTAGTTTTAACCAGCAGTTAAGCTTGAGGGCCTGCTTTTATTCTCCAGAAGTGTTTCTGTTCAAAGCTTGTCAATATTTTAGCAGCTCCAAACCCCAAAATACCCACAAACTTTAAAGGATGAAACAAAACGGCTGTACATGTAGACTTTTCTTTTGAAATTGTAAATCAAAGTTGGACATTATTACACTGAAAAAGCATTGCTCAAGGTGGTGTCAGAATGATGTAGTCAGTGTCTGTTTACAGCGTTTAAAGCGCAGCATTTTGTAACAGCAAATTGTTGGTTCTTTAAGTTGATTCACATGAACTAACAAAGTGATGCTAATATGGTTTATTGTTTTTATTGTATGCATGGGGAGACATACATATGGACAAATTATCATTTGTGTAAAATGAGTCCCATTAAAATCAATGTAGTAATATACACATTAGCTGTTTGAAGACCTCTGCACCTCAAGTGTGGTGTGGGTAAATATCAAGTACTATATAAATGTTATAATGGTCTAAAATTTAGGGTGAGTACGATATAGCCTATTTTTTAAGAAAATAATACTTTTATTAATACTTTCATTCAGCAATTATGTATTAAAATGATTAAAAATTAGAGTAAAGCCATTTATAATGTTACAAAAGATTTCTATTTCAAATAAATGCTGTTCTTTTGAACCTTCCATTAATTGAAGAATCCTGAAAAAAGTATCATGGTTTCCAAAAAAATTTTAAGCAACATTGATAATAGAAATGTTTCTTGAGCACCAAATCAGCATATTAGAAGAATTTTTGAAGGATCATGTGACACTGAAGACTGGGGTAATGGCTGAAGCCATCATAAATGAAATTTTAAAAGAAAACTGTTATTTTTCTATCACATTATTACTGTTTTTACTGTATGTTTATTGTCAAACAAATGCAGCCTTAGTGAACATAAGACTTATTTAAAAAACATTAAAACATTTCAGTAGTGTACCAGCACTACACTTACAAACATCGTTCTAAATGTAAAAAATGTAACTAAATACACTTTTTCCCCTCCTGTTCTTCACAGACATTCGACAAGTGTTTTCTGGGCTCATCAGAGACAGCAGACGCTAACCGTGTGTTCTGTGGTCAGATGGGGGCAGTGTATCTGTTCAGTGAGGCTCTCAGTGCTGCTCAGATATTAGCCATCTATCAGCTGGGGCCTGGATACAAGGTGGGATCCATTTCTCTGCCCAAATGCTGTCTATTACAGATGTTAAAAAAGTTCTTGTTCAAAATTCTGACCTGATGAGGTATTGCTGTCAAATCACATACATGTTCAGATATATCTGTTCATTAGATTATAAAGGGTAAATGCAGCCACATACTGCTGTTTTACTCCTTTTACTTTTTATTTTTTCTTTGTTTTATTATTGAATTTACTAGAATGATTTTGAAACACTAAAATGATCATCAGGCATTTTTATCATTCACATCATCAGTCTGTTTATTGCACTTAAACACTTATGCTTTTATTAAGTGTTCTGATGAATCAGGTTTAATTTCATGCTTTTCACACACACTTGAAAATGTTCAGCATAGCTGTACTTAGCATCTCTCTCCCTCTGATTGATCCAGGGCACTTTTAAGCACAAGGCAGAGAGTGACCTGATGTTTGCAGAACATCATAAGATGCTGCTGTATGATGGAAAGCTGTCTGCCAGTATCGCCTTCACCTATAATCCTCGAGCCACTGATGCTCAGCTGTGTCTGGAGTCCTCCCCCAAGGACAACGCCTCCATCTTTGTGCACTCACCACACGCTCTCATGCTGCAGGTATGCTCTTCCTCTTTGTATCTTCATCACACCTGGTTCAGCATCCCTGCACAGCTGCCTGAAGAGACCTGCCCTGCCAGGTGGACTGCTGTCTGTGGGCTAATGAAATTAGCTCATCACCATTCGTTAACGTAATTAACAATATGAGCATTTTATCATCTCGCTCAGCAAAATACGGCCCACACCTGTGCTGTATCCAGCACTTCATGAGTTCTAAAAGCACTTAATCTAATCTGGTTCACAGTGTTATCAAGGGAGTCTACAAGCTTTTTAACATTCATGTATTTATTAAATATCAATTTTTGACTGTGCCAGTGTGAGAGAGTTTTGGGCCAGTTAACTCTTTCCCCGCCAGCGTTTTTGAAAAAAGTTGCCAGCCACCACCAGCGTTTTTGCTGATTTTCACTAAAATTTCATGGCCCCCAAAATATTTTGTTGTATGAATATCTGAACATGCAATACATTAAAATAAAGATTATACCCTCTACTTTCAAACAAAAAAAATCTGTTTTATTCTAGCTTCAAGCATTGTTTTTTTAATCAACACTTGAATGTGGGTAGGTTTAAAAAAAAAAAAAACATTTTAAGCAAAACGCTGAGAAAATCGCATTTTTATCAAATACTACATCTGGATCATATTCAGTAATATTATCAAAGCAAAGATGCAGTAGATGGCTTCCATCAGTACTCCCAAAGCTTGCACAGGCCTTTACCACTTTCTGGATTGACATTTCACTCTGTAACATTAGGCAGTTTTTATTTATATGTGGTTAGTGTTGATGATAACATTATTTTTCATATGCATATGCTTCCATATGAGATCGCTCGTTTCTGCATCTTCCTGGTCTGTGTTTTTGATCGCCACTTTCTAGACTCAAGAGATGCGTAATAGCGCCCCCTAGTGTATAACAGTGAAAACACAGAAACCCAGAAACTTCCGTGTTTGGCAGGGAAGTGTTGTCTCATGAATAACGGAAAATTCTGTGTTTGGCAGGGAAAGAGTTAATAGAAGTATCTCTGTGGTTTACATATGTTGCACATGTGAATTGTACAAAACTAGCGTGTTAACGCCTGCAATTAATTTTTCCAGTTTAACGGCGTTAAAAATATTTACCACAATTAACACAGGGGGGGACCTAGGATTGGCCACCCCACTCACAACTAGGGATGCAAAGATTATAGATTTTGTTGGTACGATTATTGTCTGAGGAATAATCACGGTTTTACGATTATGACGATTATTATGCATTTATTCATTTCCCAACATTACTAATGTATAAAATCACATGAACGCTCTTTAGATATTAAAGTGTTATTTATTGCTGGCTTTTGAAACAACACAGTAACCAACAATACAGCACAAAATAATAAACAAAAGACAAACAAAAGTCCATCTCTCCCATTGGAATTATAAAAGGTGACCTCTGCTCTGTAAACATTAATGACAGTATTTCTCTTTTGAAAATAACAAATGGAAATAGATCACAAAAGTATTTAATGTTTTCAGTTTGTACATTATTTACATTTCTTTTGGACCTGGGGTAGAGAATTTGGAAACACGGTGAAAAAAAAATCTTGTTGGTTTTTACTTATGAATAATACTACAACAGGGATAGTAAATAACAAAGTTAATGAAGTAGCCTATTATTAATATACGACTAATATTAACTTTATTTGTCCCACAGGGGAAACTGTTACTAATGATGGAAATAAACTGAAATATTATTGTAATCAACTGTCATCCATACATATTCATTTTAATAATCTTTATAGTAATTCATATGATTTTACATGTGGCCTGAGAAAATCATGTCTATTATTTTGCTTTGTGAGATCGGAGATCGCGCTGCGCACGTGTACAAACATTCAGGAGGACACAAACTTCTTGAGAATGCTGCCACGTGACTGTTATTAATAAAATAGATTAAATAGCCTGCTGGAGAGACGCACAGACGCAGATAGGCTAATTCACACAGGCAACTGTCACCTCTCTCTCTCTCTCTCTCTCTCTCTCTCTTTCTCTCAAGTAGCTAAATGTTATAATTAATTCAAATAAATGTGATCTTACCGCACTATTTCATCTCTTTCTGATCTGAAGCGGGCAGAATGCTGAGCTAACGAGCTGTAGCTTCGTGTCAGGTGGTTCTTGCCTTTACGTCGTGCATTAAAATCGTTCAGTGTACAGCTAGCTATACGTTATCCCTTATGTATTCGCTCTTTAGCAGCAGTTTTTTACAGCAATATTTAAATGACACCCTGGTCATTCTTGGTGTACCCAAAATGGTCCCACACTATCGACAGGCATTTCTCTGGTGGAAATAAAGCTTTGCTGTTTGGTCCCTCTGTCACAGTTAATCTAATGCGGTAGCCTCCGTGCCTCTGATAAGCACGTCATTTTAAGCTGGTGCACCGCTAGTGTGACTTTGTTTTCGTTTCGCGCAAGCTGCAACAGTTCTGTTCTGTGTAACAGAAACACTTGGTTTAGCAGAACCTTTACGATTAATTAACCGTGACGTTTTAAAGCACGGTTAATCACGAAACCGGTTAATCGCTGCATCCCTACTCACAACTGCTACTTCTGTCTCTTTTTTTCTTTACAATAATTGCATTTATTTAGATATAGAATGTCTTTACGACCACATTAAACAGGAGACTTTTCAGACGCACAGTCCACTTTGCCTCAGTGACAGGCACTAGTTGAACAAGGGCGGAAACGGTACAGGTGACGAGGGAGCTTCAGTAGAACATCAGTGAACTACAGTCAGATGAGATCAGTCAGTAAAAATGAATCTTCCTGTCCTGTTGTACGTATGTACATTAACTGACTGTCACCACTGATAAGCTACCACTAAATATTGTAGAAACTTAATTTGCTGTAAAGTTGCTTTGCAATGATTTGTATCGTGAAAAGCGCTGTACAAATAAACTTGACTTGACTTGTTAGCCGTTATACTGTTCTCTTATACTGCTCTTGAATTGCACGCACAAATATGGTGGCACGCGCTGTAGCCTGTATCATTTCATATTAAAGCGCCTAAATTAAACTAAAGTTTAATTTAAGGTCACATAAATTAAAGTTGTTATTTTTTTAAGTCTAATAAATGTTAAAATTGATAGCTCTCAGTTATACTGTAATGTTGAATGGCCGTAGTCAATGGTTAAATATTAGGAAAAAAAGAACAATTTCCTATAGACATCAGTAGTATATATATATTATATATATTATCTATCTATCTATCTATCTATCTATATATATATACAGTGGTGTGAAAAAGTGTTGGCCCCCTTCCTGATTTCTTATTTTTTTGCATGTTTGTCACACTTTAATGTTTCAGATCATCAAACTTTCACACAGGGCCATGTATTTTTGGATTTTGTTTTCCCTTAATAATAAAAACCTTCATTTAAAAACTGCATGTTGTGTTCACTTGTGTTATCTTTGACTAATATTTAAATTTGTTTGATGATCTGAAACATTAAAGTGTGACAAACATGCAAAAAAATAAGAAATCAGGAAGGGGGCCAACACTTTTTCACACCACTGTATACTGTATGGTGATACTTGCCTTCAGTCATAAGAAAAGATGTCATTAAACAAATATTAAAAATATACTCTTTATGTTGTTTCTACATTAATTTGAAGATTGAATGTGAAATCATTGTAATATAAAAGTATATTTAAAAACTTTAATGTTAGGTAGGATTAATCACAATTAATAGTGATTAATTTCATAAAACAATGTGCAGTTCAATAGTTATTTTTTTAATTGATTGACAGCACTAGTTTTAATATCTTACAAGCATAAACATTTGGTTGTGTGTGATGCATTTTGAATCCATTTGAATTTCTTCTGATGTAAGTATGTCTCAAGATAAAGTTATATAACAGGATAACATAAATGAGTCTGGAAAGCATCAGTATGGTGTTTAAAGTTAAATATTATTTTATTCCCAGTGCACAGTTGTTTCCCAGCAGAAGTGTGTTTATGAATGTATTGCTTAATTAAAACCTAAGAAATGATAAAATAATATTTAATAGATAATCTAAACAACAGTTGTTAATTTAATTAATAATAAATTAAAAATTATTCGACAATAAATTATTATTATTATTATTATTTGTTATTATTACTTGAATTATTAATATTGTGTTGCATAAACAAAAATATTTGCAGGATAATTACAAATCTCAACTGAAAAATAGATGTTGTCAAGCCCTGGACTTCATAACTGAATAATAGGATATATTCTATAAAATGACCAATAGGAACAATAATTTAGCTTCATTCTCTGGTTTTTTTTTTCAGTTAATAAAGGCTTCTTAAGTTCTGATGGCATCTTCACATGCTGAACAGATCTCTCTGACAGTGGTTTTATGAATGTGCCATCTGGGAGAGCACTGGTCTGATTAGAGGCACATTAAGAAGGACCTCACAGCTGTCTTTCTGTATTTAATTATACCCACCTCCCCATCTTCATGCATACAGAGCACAGATTTAGGAAATAACCTTCTCATTCAGGAGTAGTTGTTGCAGAACAATAGGAAGATGACAATAATATGAATTGTGTTGACCAGAGGGTATCTGTGTTACACAACATGACGACGTAATACAACATAAAATTACAAAACAAATCCAACATCAAGCCTTTCTGTGTTTCAGGACGTCAAAGCTGTGGTGACACACTCGGTTCAGAGTGCCATCCATTCTATTGGAGGAGTTCAGGTCCTTTTCCCCCTGTTTGCACAGCTGGATTTCCTCCAGCACAGCGGTGACGAGCTGGACACCTCCGTCTGGTGAGAACTCCAACTCTGCCTGGGGGCAGGATGAAAATTAGGAAAGGGATTCTCAGTGGGGAAAAAAGATTGAGCTCTTCTCAGTTTTAGCCTGGCCAGGAAAAACTGAAAATGAAGTTAATATTGTCTGTCCTAGAGTTGCTAAACCCAGTAGACTCACACTAGCAGCTTTTTAAGGAGATGTTTTCTCATGGTACACAAACCATTAGTCTGTTTTTGGCTGTAGGGTTTGGTCCTCGAGAGGTCAGTGCTCAGTGTCATTTACTGTTATTTTGTGTGGACACCATTGACTCAGAGCCAATACAAAGTTAAATATTTAACCATGATTGGCTGTAGTACTAACAAATGAGTGTAACCTGGAGTACAAATACCTCAGTCAAGAATTTGAATAGTTTTTTTTTCTTTCCCATTATCATTATGACCAGTTTGATCAGTTGTATTGACGACAACAGCAAAATATTTTTGCATCATCACTTTGGAGCAGCTATTTATAATAATAAATATTATTCTTTATCTCATTTGACCTGTGACATATTAGGGATTACTAAGAGATAAGAGATTACTCCCAAAAAAATAATTTAAAGCCATTATTGTGTTAGATGAGAAAAGCATCGAATAGACATTACAAAAAAGTTTATTTTTTTTTTTTTTTACATTAATTAATTTATTACACATAAACATTTAAGCCTACACTGTGGTCATACCATTGTTCAGATGCTGCATCTGAAGTGATATTTAGGTATATTTACTGTAAACAGACATAGCTGGCATGAACATGTACACTTCAGTTTGAATTGCATAAATAATGCTGTGAGACTAATGGGTTTAAAATGTGCGTTAATGGTTTCGAAAATAAAAAAAAATCTTGAAATGTGAAATGATAAAAAAAAAAAAAATGAAATGATCCTCTAAATATGAAACTAAAACTGCCAGTAGGTGGCGGCAAGTCACTGTCTTAATGAGTGAGTCATTCAACCAATTCCTTCAAATGGCTGATTCATTCAGAAACGAAGCAAGTGTCTTTATGGACGGGTCACTGAATCATTGGCCCACTCGATACATTCAAATGCATAGATTCATTCAGTAACAAAACACTGTTGTGTGTTTCTTGGAGACACAACAGTTCTGCAGTGGCTTTTTTTGGAACTATTTTTGTTGGAAAAATTAAACATTGTATCTAAAATGTAATAGGTAGGTATTGTGCAGATATTAAGGAAAAACAGCACTCTTGCTGATGTGATATTGCTAAACTATATCAAATGATATAAATCTAAGACAAATCCCCTTAGGGTGCATCATCATCATCATCCTGCATGTTGTTTGTCAGCAACTGCATGCATTGTAAGATGGCATACAAGTTAAATTTGTAAATTTTTAATTATGTGTTATTTTTTGATAGTTAATTGAACCAAATTAATGTGCTAAATTGACAGGCCTAGTGAAAATTTAGGACTTTCACAATAGAACACAAAAAAAGATCTTTTGCAGAATGTTCAAGCTGGTTCCATGCAAAAGACCTATAAAAGTCGAACATTTGATGATTTTTTTTCCCCATCGTATCTCAAATCTCATTTAAACTTTGAAACATGGCATGTTGTGTGAGCCAGATACTCGCCCACTTTGCTCTCCCACTCTCCCAATCTAATTACTGTCCTATCTAAATAGAGGGGAAAATTACAACAAACTTAAACGCCAAAACCAGTGTTTGTCATCAGTGATGAAACACCAGGTTTGAATGTGTTTAAACTTTTCAGCCTGTTCATCAAGACTTGTTTTATGGACATTTTCATTTGTTTGAGTTTTGACAGCCTCTGGTCGCTGTCTTACTTGAACTAGATCAGGTCTATATGTTATTTATCTTTTTGTTGTTAGTTCTGCTCAGTCTTTCTCTACTGAAGCTCACCTGTTGCATGTTTTTTTTTTCTAAGTTGCACACTACTGTCATTTGTGATGGAGCTGCTGAAGGGCTCTGTAGCTATGCAAGAGCAGGTGCTGGCCTGCAAGGGCTTTCTTGTCATCGGTTACGCACTGGAGAAGGTAAGTGCCAAACACGAATATAACTTTATGCACTGAGTATGTTGAACATGTGCATCCAAAGGCAGTTTAAATTCTGCTAATGCTGTAACATAAGAAAAAAGGAGAAAACTGTCTTCTTAAATGTTCAAAGTAAGCTTTTATATATATATATATATATATATATATATATATATATATATGTATGCAAGTCTGTATCTGAAGGCCCTAAAATGTGCAAATGTTAAAAGCTTTTGACATGATTAAGTTGCATTTGTAACTATAGAAACCCAACTTAGAAATTTTAAATTAGTTCTAAATCCAGTGAAAATGAAAACGGTAATTTGAACAAAGTCTAAAATGATTTATTCAATATTTAAACTGCAGGTAAATATTAAATTTTAGTAAGAGTCACATTTTATTTTTTCCCCTACATTTTCCCCCCTTTTTTCTTTTGTTGCCAAAATAAATGCTACTACTGATTTAGCAGCACTTGGCCGTGGTAATATTTTATACAGGAATTCTAGTGCCTCTTTGTTACAGATGGTTATAATGGAGTGTTGAGATTTATTACTGAATTAAGAGATTCATGCAAAGGTTGATTGTCCCTCTCCAACAACATCTTAATGTATGAAACACTACAGTATGTTTTATTTTTCAGTGAAATTGTTTATATTGCCCCTTGTGTTATATTTGTTTATTGCTGTAATATTGCTACTGTTTTGGCTCTCTTAACAAAGAGATTTCAGTCACAAGAGACCAAACCGGTAAAATGAAGATTTAAAAACTTGTGCACTGTAATTTTAGAAAATAAGTTGCATCTGAATATGTCACACCAGGTCAGAATTGCATTGCTGTGAGAACAAAAAACAAAAAACAACAAAAAAGTGAGTAGAAGTCACATTTAATTACTACATTCCAAAGTAATGTAAAATAGCAGTAAATAAAATGAAACGTATATCCACCCAAAACAGCTAATGCTGTTTAACTTTCACATGCACAAAAATGTTTTTGTCGTACAATTGTGCTGACCGGCACAGCCCTACTGAACAACAGAGAAGTTAAGTAGAGCCTTTTAACTGTTTGGTTAATATCCAGAATATACAGTAATTGTCCTATGCTGCATCTTTAAGTCTAAAAAAGTAAAAGGATTCTCTTGTGATTGTTAGGACAGTGAGTCATCTGCACGTTGGCAATCAGCCCAGGTGTTTTAAGGAACATTAGAAACACAGCTACAACAGCTTGCAAAACCTGACAGCTTAAAAAAAATCAGCAAATTCTATTTCTGTCTGTCTTTCACATTTTTTGATCATTTGTTTTTGTTTATCAACTTCGTTTTATTGATTTTGATTTCATGTTTATATTTTCTTCTCAGTCTTCCAAAGTACATGTGACACGACCTGTGCTAGACATTGTCCTTGCCTTCGCCCGTTATCTTAGCAACCTTCCTACTGGAGTTTTGCTCTTGAAACAGCTGTGTGACCACATCCTCTTCAACCCTACCATCTGGATTCATGCCCCAGCTAAGGTATCTTACACATTTACACAAACTGACGCTGCTGCATCATGCTAACTTTATAGTTTACCAATTCTTTGTTCTCTCAAATGTGACTTTTCATTGGTGGTTGAAACTAATTTGCTGCCCTCAACAGGTACAGCTGCTTCTCTACACCTACCTGGCCACAGAATTCATCAGCACTGTCACCATCTACAACGCCATCCGCAGAGTAGGAACTGTACTGCAGATCATGCACACACTCAAATATTTCTACTGGGTTGTAAACCCACTGGACCGCAGCGGAATCACGCCCAAGGGTCTTGGTAAGAGAGCAGTCTGCTGCAAAACTAAACCAACTTCTCAACATGTCATGAGACTAGGGAATAAGGGTCAAAAAATGTCCGTGTGACGCTACAGTGGTGTCTAAAAGTCTGGGAATAGTAATAAAACATCTTCTATTTTTTACATTTAATACAGTTTATTTTTGGTGCAAATTATAGTTATAAATTAAATTATACAGTATTAGTATAAGATCATTATCTTATACTAATACTACTAATTTGATGGGCTTGAGTCCTGCTGCAACTTAATATTTGTAATGCATTTAATATTTCATTCTTTTTAATAATCATTAAATATGATTCATTATCATTCCTTATATTGGTTATAAAATGTACTGTCATTGTAAATATCCTGTCTTGAAAATAGTCTTTCTAGATAAAAAGGGCACTGCAGGTTTGCGCTCAAGATGCTGTGGGAAAGCATCCCATTCCATGATAACTGAGCAATTTATCTTTCAATGTGTTTCGTGTCTAATTTCCACAGTAGACTGCTTTCTTGCTTGTCTCATTCAAATCTCATTACATGAAATTAAGATTACATTGAGTGAAATATTCTCTTAATTTTGCTTGTTATAAAGGATCAAAGTTGTAAATTACAGACTAATTTTCCTTTAGGACCCAGAACAAAAAAAAACAAACAAAAAAACATAAAGAAAATGGATTAGTATAATCACAATCTAGGCCCATGGAATATTATTTACGTGACTTTTTGTTTGCTTGATATCCTGCATCAGATGGGCCAAGACCCAAACAAAAGGAGATTCACTCTCTCCGAGCATTCCTGCTGCTGTTTGTCAAACAGCTTATCATGAAGGTACACTAGTGTGGCCATAACATACATACAATTTGAATAAAACAAATCCATAAATGCAGTCCAGGTAATGCTTGTGTGTTTTGTAAATGTAGGATCACGACGTGAAGGAAGATGAACTGCAGAGTATTCTGAACTACCTGCTCACAATGCACGAGGTATCCTAATGCACCTACTTTAATTTCAAACATTTCTCAATGCATCTATTAAACCAGTAGCATTTTACTGTAAATCAAGGCAGATTATCAATATCTCTTTTTTTTTGTTACACTGTATAGTCTGTGGTGTTACTGCCACCAGATGGCGCTTGGTTCCTACAGCTTTCTCTCTTGTACATGTTAAAAAAATGGTAGTTTACCATCATGCCACTTCCCGCAAATGCTCTATTCTCTCTCTCTCTCTCTCTCTCTCTCTCTCTCTCTCTCAATTAAATTTTTTCAATTCAATATGTGCTTTATTGGCATAACAATTGTTACAATGTATTGACAAGGCAATTTGAATTCAGGGCAATGTATTTCGAATTTTGCATAAAATTTCTTTCTAATGTCTTGATAGTTAGGGCAGCTGGTGAGGAAGTGTTGCTCTGTCTCCACTTCTTCATGTTTACAGTATGGGCAGATGCCGGCTCTCTTTGGGCAGCCAGTGCTGTCGATATCTGCCCGTCTCTATAGTCAGAGTATGATTGCTCAGTCTATACCTCGTCATTTGTCTTCTTAATTTACAGTCTTTCACTGTACTCAGATATTCTGCAGTTGTGTTATCCCTATTTAGGGCCAAATAACATTCAAGTTTACTTTGTTTTTCTGTTGTTTCATTCCAATGGGTTAAGATAATTTTCTTTTTGTGCTTTTATAATTTGGTTGGCCAGAATTTTGTGTATGAATATTTCAGTGTCCTGATGCTGACTGTTGTTAGTCATGTTAGTTTGTTTTTGCAAACGGTTTTTAAGGGCTTTAAAATGGTAAGAGTTGGGGTCACTCATTTTTAGGTGTTTAGGAGGATACTGTTACAGAACTCAGCATAGTGCTTCAATCGGATTTTTGTCCCATTTTTCAAATTCGTGATTTAGGAGAGGATCCCACACTTCACTGGCATATAATGCAATAGGTTCTATGACTGATTGGAATATTTTGAGCCAGATTCTAATTGGTATTTCAATTTGGATCGATTTTTCGATGGCATAAAAGGCCCTTCTTGCTTTCTCTTTCTGTTCATTCACAGCCAAATTAAGCTTACCAGTTGCACTTATTTTCAGCCTGAGGAATGCGTAGTTTGTGGCACATTGGTCATACCAAGGCTGAAATTATGTCTCTTTCCCTGACATCTGGGTTAGTGCTGGGCGGTATGATCAAAATTGATATCACGGTATTTTTCTAAATTATACCGGTTTCACGGTACATGACGGTATTTTTTTTTTTCATGCATGACCGGGTGTTAACCATATCTTTTACTGATTGAGAGAGGAAATACTGCAGTATATTGACTTAGAATGCCCTATTTTACTGTCATGATGAGTGAATATTGTCAAAAAATACCACACTAAATAGTGACTAAACACGACCCCTTTTAATACATGTTAACCAGGAGTCACTCTCATTTATAATCGTGGCATCGTCTGGTAAAATCAACATGCATCTACACTAAAACTCGTGTATTCGGTATGAACCGGTATACCGCCCAGCACTAATCTGGGTCTTTTCTGGAATGTTAGTACTTTAGTTTTATTAGGATTAATAGTCAGGGCCCAGGTCTGATAGAACTTGTGCTGGATGTCTAGGTTCTGCTGTAGACCCTCTTCTGTTGGAGACAGCAGAACCAGATCATCTGAAAACAGCAAGAACTTTATGTTGGAGTCATGTACGTAGTGTGAGACCAGGTGCTGTTGTTTGTTCCAGGAGTTTTGCCAATTCATTAATGTAGATATTGAAGAGGGTTGGTGATCGTGGGCAACCCTGCCTCTCTCTCTCTCTCTCTCTCTATATATAGAATATTGTCCTTCTAATGTTTTTAAAAAACACAATGGGGCACCAACTTTTATGCTTTTTGAAAGTGCCATTTACTCACTAATAATTTCCTGTCATAGAAGCATGTCTATATGTAATGGATTAATTCTAATGTTGGGTTAATGCAGACACAGATTACAATGTAAGATCCCCTACTTAACTCTACTGCTATAATCACGATGAAGTTTAAATCCTAGAACAATTTTTGCAATGCTGTCTTGAATGACACCTGACTCTGACATATGCTTATTTATTTTACTTTATTAATTTATTTTTTAAACAGGATGATAATCTGATGGATGTTCTCCAGCTTCTGGTGGCACTGATGTCTGAGCACCCTGTATCAATGGTTCAAGCCTTCGATCAGCGAAATGGAATACGGTGAGAGCTGTTGTTGCCCCTTACAAGCAGACATTATATTCTTCAACCCACATCTTTATTAAAAGCTATAAATAAACCTGGGAAAAAAAATTCTGACAAATGAATTTGAATTAATCACTGTGGAATAATGCTAGGCCACAATACCTCATTCATAGCAGAGACATCTGAGTCCTGCTTAACAAAACCTATAAAAGCACTTTCATAGTTTCACCTGATACCTATGCTGCTGTACTGAGCTCTTATACGGGCTGCATTTACATTTCCAAAGCCTTTATAAACATGCTAGTTCCACTGACAGCCATGGGGTTAAATGTGCACACTAGCGGGGAGGGGGCATCTGGACGGCTCGTCATGATAAAACAGAGGGCCTCACTTTCATTTTAGATCTGACAACCTCATTCAAATCACACTTCCATCAAATTCTACTCCAGAAGAAAATAGGCAGATTTATTTTAATATGTAGACAGTGTAATGGTCTCGGTTACATCTGAGTGTACACGTCAGCTCTTGTGAGATCTGTGTACATACCAGACTGCTTCGCTGGTATTTTCCTTTGTCAGAAAGAAACACTGTGATTGAAAACCAAAATTCAACACCATATTTAAGCTTTACCCAATTGTACATTTGTTTTAAATATCTAATAAATATGGTCACACATTTGTTTGTTAAAAAACTATTTTGTTTTTATGTACATTTTTTAAATGTAATTTTTATAAATATGTACTTAATTTTTTTTAAATGTTCCTTCTACATTTATTTTGTATCATTTTTTCCATCTGTTGTTACACATTTTTTTCTCTTTGGTGAATAACAGGGTCATCTTTAAGCTGCTCGCATCCAAAAGTGAAGGGATTCGTGTGCAGGCACTCAAAGTCTTGGGCTACTTTCTCAAATATTTGTCACCAAAGTGAGTTACTTCTTTATTATTTGAAATAAGGGCTTATAATAATACTGTTAATCATATTAGTAGCAATAACACGTTAACCTTGTATTAATATGTGATTCCTATACTGTACATGATTCAATCCGACTGTTTATTTTACAAAATGTTTCAGTAGTGGATGGTCTAGCTATGAATATTTAGCAGAAATAAACTCCCAGCATACCATCAAATGAGTTGAAGGCTGATTTATTTTTTTTCTTAAAATGAACGATTTAAAATAAGCGACTTAGTCTTTTCTCAGAGTGAATTCAGCTGGGCTATTTTGATAACAAATTACCCTCACTCCACTATTAATTCATGCAGCATGGAAATATTTATGCGCTAATGTAGTCAAAGTCTGTAATCGTGTGTGAGTATTTTTCCAAATGCAGTTTCTGTGGTGTTTGATAGATAAAGCTCACTTTCATTTATAATCCCATTTGCTTCATGTGAATTTCCCCCAGAAGGAATCTGACCGCCAAGTGTTTTTAAAATAGATGCAACTTCATTCCGTGACTGCGAAGATATTTTTCAGACGCTTTGGGCTGCAGTTATGCCCTGTTGGGGTTCTGGCTTTATTTGAAGTAGATCACAGTGTGGGTTTGGTGCTGATGTTTTGGATGCCATGCTTTTTAGGACAAAGTCAGAGGTCATGCTGGCTCACGGCCTGTTCTCTCTGCTCACTGAACGATTGATGCTCCACTCAAACCAGTTCACAGTCACAACATACAACGTGCTCTTTGAGGTCAGTCTCATATATTGATATGATTTTTTAAAATGTCTGCTTATATCACTTTGTTTTTGACTATAATATTATGTGAATGTCACCAAAACGTTACATTTGACCAGTTGCATTTTTTAGGCAAAAAGGCATGCTTTGGACATGTGGTGCTCATGCCAGACAGGCAAATCTGGCCTGCTTTGTATTGATCTGATTTTCCACTCTTTTTTGTGGTATCTATCAATAAAAAGTGTCAAAAGCCTCTGATGTTTTTTACATTTTTAAATGCACTTAAATAATTTAAAAATGATATTTCTGTTATCTGTACTTTAGGTAGTTTAGTGAAGATTCTTGACAGATAATTTTAACTAGGCTACTATTTTGAATTCATATATTAAATTATTGAAGCGTGTTTTCATTTACTTTCTCTCATATACATA
>NW_015536535.1:1996590-1999691 GCF_001515605.1 Sinocyclocheilus anshuiensis
TTATTTTTATTTTTTTTTTTTTTTTAATTTTATTTATTTTTTATTTTTTTTAATCTTTATGAGTTGTTTTTATTTTGTATTTGGAAATGTGCTGAAATCCTGATTTTAAAATGTTTTTGCCAGTTTTGCCAGTTGGATAATGATTGTTTTGAATCTGTTGTTATATATCATTGTTGTTATTTTTATGTAACTGGGTACTCCTTCTCATCCCTAATCTGGATTTTGGTGCTTAACTGTATATCAGTGACGAACCAGAGCTTACTTGTAATTTTCTCCAGATTCTTACGGAGCAGATCTGTACTCAGGTCATTCACAAACAGCACCCAGACCCCGACTCCACTGTGAAGATTCAAAACCCTCGTAAGTTATATGACACAATCTCATTGCCTGTAACACCAGTAATTAAATGTGCATGTGCACACTTTATTAAATATTTGTTAATAGATTCAATAAATATATTTTTAACTAATAATACTACTTTTAACTTGAAATATTTTTTATTGAAATACATCTGACTGTTTTTAGTAAAGGAACCATTTTATTTGTATAACTTTCTTTTTGATTATGTATTTCTACTTTTTTTTGTTTATATTAAGTTTTTTTTATTTTTTTTTAACTTTACCTGCATTTCTCAGAGAAATCGCAAATTATAAATGTTTTGAAGAAATATATACAAATAAAGTTATTTAGTTTACTTGCAGCACAGAATACAATATTTACATTCATCACCTCATTCAGAGATACAGTAGCGGTCAACATTACGCCGGTGCGTTCTATACCGGCTCTCGTACTATGTATGAAAAAATGTCCTTACACGAGAGACGGCAAGATCACAAGCAGAGCCTGCCTCCTATTGTAAAATGGCTTAACTCTGCTTATTTTTACTCATGATTTACAATAGTGTTAAGCGAGTCTCATTTCATATTTCTGTTCCTGATGCGGTGCAAATCAAACATCCACCAGTATTTTCTTGTGTCTAATGAAGTATACGGTTACCTCAGACAAATGAAGCTCGTTTGATAGTCACGATTACTCAGATGATAAACACATTAAAAAGTAATTAACTTCCCTCTGTTGCACTGAGATTTTTCACTGCATTGCTTTCATTCGCAACCAGCTAGTTTCTGAATATTAGATGGTTGAATTCTCTCTTATAATGAGATGCCTTTATTTCCAGCCTCGGTTTATGCTCAGTTTTACATGCGTCTCCTTTAAATTCAGCACAGGATTTAGCAGCAATCAGATGCTCTGGTTTTAATGTAAAAAGTGAAACTAATATTGTATACTGATCCATATCGGATCTTTCGCTAATGAAGCTTAATTCTGAGGTACTGCAGGCAGCTGATTAGAGCTGTATTTACATGGAGATGTGACCATGTACACAAACCACTTGCCAGTCAGAGGGACGACAGTGAATTACAGATCCTGGGTCGGTTCTAGAGCGCTCAGATGGAGATGGTAGACCAACAGAGTCTGATTCAAGGCCATCTCATATATGATCAGAGAGTGAGCACAGCAGAGTTTCAGCTTTCTTCTGTGTCTCCTTGATTTGATCTGTGTTGAAGCCTCTAAATGGCTCTGATTGCAGTCTTTAGCCACGTCAGACCCAATCAAACAAACTGAGGAAGCAAAAGTTTCTTTTAAATTAAACTCCGGGACAAACCAGGACCAAATGGTGATTGGAGAGGGAAAAAAACAGAAAAGTGCAGAGATACATGCAAAGGTAATTTTCTACTGGTAAGGTTCAGTGACTCTAATTTGAGTGAGTAAGGCGTAGAAACAACACAATTCTGCTGGAACGAGTGAGAGCATTGGTTACAGATGCTGTCGTGCTCTAAACTCCCTGTGACGGCTGAAACTTGAGCTGCTCTTCTCAACGTAATGCATGCTGACATTGTCTAGATAATTCATCTAAACAACCAATCTTTCCAGTTTAAGCTAACGCTCTGTTCCAGGAAGCCACGACTTTAGCTGCAGAGTTTAGACTATACCGACCTCATGATGTAGAGTATACTTTTACTCCCTCCACAATATATGCAGGTTATCTGCTCTATAAACAATTAACATGTATCCGTTTTATAAAAAAAAAAAAATTTCTTTCTCCTCCTTGATTCACACACACACACACACACACACACACACACACACACACACACATATATATATATATATATATATATTTACATTGACACTGCCATTCAAAAGTTTGGGGCTGGTAAGATTTTTTTTTTTGTCTCTTATGTTCACCAAGGTTTCATTTATTTGATGAAAAATACAGTAAATTGTGAAATATTATTACAAATTCAAATACATTTTATTTGATTAGATATTAGATTTTTTTTCTAATGGCAAAGCTGAATTTTCAGCATCCATTACTCTAGTTTTCAGTGTGACAAACTTTCAGAAATCATTCAGATATGCTGATTTGGTTGTCAAGGAACATTATTTTTTAAATTATTATTATCAGTATTGAAATACTTAATATTTTTGTGAAAATCATGATGCATTTTTTGGGGGGATTCTTTGATTAACAAAGTTCAAAAGAACAGTTTATTTGAACACTTTTTTGTTACATTATAAATGTATTTACTGTAAATTTTGATCAATTTTATGCATCCTTCCTGAATAAAAGTTAAAAAAGAAATACTGACTCCAAACCTTTGAAATGGTGTTTAATATGTTTGTCCATGTACATTTTACAAAATGTTGCATTTTTTTTAATAACTAAGAAAAAAGGCAGTCAACAAAATCTGTATCCAAAACTCTATTGTGTAAAAACAAAAACTTAAGTGACGACTGTCCTTTTAATGGTTCATAAGCTTTTTAAAAACAAGGCATTCAGATACAATGTGAAACAGTACTGTTCTTTCATGGGCATTAAAGGCAGATATTTTGTCCCATCAGAGATCCTAAAAGTGATAGCTGCTCTTTTAAAGAACGCTTCTCCAGGAGCAGAAAGCATGGAAGTACGGCGTATCTTCCTCTCAGATATGATCAAACTCTTCAACAACAGCCGAGAGAACCGCAGGTGAGGACACACACACACACACACACACACACACACACACACACACACACACACACACACACACACACATATG